>NW_022985560.1:557686-744534 GCF_010093815.1 Pseudovirgaria hyperparasitica
AAGAAGAGAAAGAAGAGAAAGAAGAGAAAGAAGAGAAAGAAGAGAAAGAAGAGAAAGAAGAGAAAGAAGAGAAAGAAGAGAAAGAAGAGAAAGAATAGGAGGACGAGGAAATTTGTTCTCTACCCTAATTCCTCTACATTCATGTCCGGACTGCTTTTGGTTTTTCTTCTTCCTACAGTACTCGCTCTTTTACTCCCCTTTAGAGGTAGCGCGGTAGGTGGCGATTGATGTCTCAATTTCTGAGTCCGACTAGTCTATTCAGTAACTCTCATCCCTCACGTGTGGCGAACACTTACTGTGAGTATTTGTGTCCAAGATAGTATGCTCGTTCTAACAGCTCAGCCTGATATTTTTCGTTCTCCTCGAGCTCATCCAACAGTCTCAGAAGGTTGGTGGTCCAGTCATCCTTACTTCGTACACTAATCTTTAGAACAGTCCTTTCGAAAAGTCTAGGGTGAAAGTCTGCAGAAACCCAATCAACGAGGCAAAGTGTACCATCTTCTAAGGCGAGAATATTTCGAGGGGCTATTTCGAGGTGGCAAAATACTAGCGAGTAGCCAGCTAAATTAAGATAGTCTGAGTCTCTTAGTTGTCTCTTGTTATCATATTCCTCGATGTCTGCTATAGTAGTAGGAATGATAGAAACGTAATCTAACCATAGCTGCCAATAGCTACATTCCCATGCAAAGGCCCGGGCATGGGAAGTCTCGAGGACGTTGTCCACTGGCCCTAAATAGGCGTCAGTGATCGTTGCGGAAGAAATGGGAAGACAGTGATGAAGAAGCGGTAAACTTGTGGAACTCGTATTTTCACCGGATTGAGAATCTCGTATGCTCGCTGTTGATCTGCGGCTTCGAATTGAGTGACACTAAATCCGCACTTGACAACTGCAGATTCTGATATTTTAATGACTGAAAGGCCACCATCTAACTCGCTGATAATGTCTCGATGCGGTTTGGAACGCGAGCAATGCTGGATGATGTCGTCTTCGGTGGCTGTATCGCATTGAATAGTAGAAAGAAAAGGTCCGAATCGACTACGCTACTTTCTCCCTAGTATTAATTCATTAGCTAGGCAACCACCTAAGGTAAGCGTACGACCACTTAGACTTCGAAGCTAAGAACTCTCTAGTAATGTTATATTGATGGATCCCGTTTCGAATCCGAAAACAAATCCTTGCAAGCACGTCCCTACCGCTGATATTCCATACGCTAATGATGGCGTCATTGCACTCTACCATGACTCGGCGTCGACACTTCTCTCCGATTTCCAGTATGGAACAAAGTAGTGCGCATCACAAAAATCTAGCTGTGAAATTTGGATATCTTGTCCCTTCTGAAAAATACACTAATCAAATATTCACACAACAGCGCCTTGATGCGGACACAAGCAACGTCCTGACAGTGTACAGATTCAACCAAAGGGACACCAACCGGGCACATTGTGATAGACTTTGTCAACGGCTACACACTTACCCTAGCGAGTGCGAAAACTATGACTGGAAATCTGGGCGAGGTTTTGAACCATATGCTTCAACAGGTTTCCGGCAGTCCTGGATCACTTGGAGCTGGACCGGTGGCTGTTGTGCTCTAGAGGTAGAGAGTTTCTGGAGCCAGAAGACCTCCAGCTTTGGTTCGATTAACATGCCTACAGCTTAGACGTGAAAGTCGATCTTACTTACCGTGAATTGTCTCTATGCCACCTCGACTTTAATGCAAGAAACATCATGGTAGATGGCAATCGTATCCACCTCGTCAAATGGTCTACCGCTGGATATTTGCTACGATTCTTGGATTATATGGTGAACAAATTTCTTCCAAAGGATGTTTACTTCCACGACATCCTTGAACCATTGCTCGCACCTTTGTTCATCGAAGAACTAGAGAGCGAAGTCAATAACGAGCATTTTGCGACATAGTTCTTAGCATATTTGGTGAGTATTGTGTTGAAGGAGAAACAAAGAAACGTTATCATCGTCGGGCGGCCAGAACTTCTCGTCGCGCACACCCTGAAGGGTTGGTATCTGGTATAATTCATTATATCTCATAAGTTTTGCTAGCCTGAGAGGCAAATCCCGGTACTATGTCGCGCAAAGGAGTCGAAATATATTGCTTCTTAGATTCTCTATGTAGTCCGAGATGTCATAAGAAACGATTCTAAATCGAACGAGCTCAATTCAAAAAAAAGAGCTATGCATAGAATCTTCACTGATTCGCTTTATGGACAACCCCAAGAATCAAGGCTGACGGTCGACAGGCAGGTTGCTCCACACCACTTACATCCAGAGATTTAAACCAAAAGCTTTGTAAGTAAAGCCAAAGACGTGCAGCACTTCCCTCACTAATGTAACGAGCATTCTCAAGGCTAAGAATGACCAGATGGCTGTTTCATTAGCTACTGACGGTCAGAGAAGACTTAGAGAGACCATACAGCCAGTGCCGGCATCCGGATCCGTCCGGCGAAAACTCGAATTTGTGGAGGTTTTTGTGATGGATAACTTGGAGAATATTGTGGGTGAGTATGTTGCTCGATGTTGGGTCGAAGTCGATCGCGAAGACACGATTATTACTGACGTCGTAAGAAGCGGTTGTAGCTTCAAGTTCCGTACGGCCAGTCTCTAGACTTTTCTTCATGTGGTAGCGAATCGAGCCTGTAGCTTTAGCACCTGTCGCATCAGTCTTGAATTGGACGTTAAGGGACCAGTGATTGAAGTTTTTGTTCATTGGATAGCAGACCGCCTGGATCAAATGAACAATGCGGGAGGTTTGTCCGGAGGCCATCGTTTTCGAGGGTCAGAAGAAGACCAAAGCTTATACTGAAGACTTGCCTTCAAACTTAGAGTAGCTGCTGTCGAATAGTTGGATTAGAGGAGATATGTATACTTTGGAATCTAGCGTTCAAATGTTGTGGCCATTCCTTTTTAATATACACTCTCCTTCGTAGAGAAAGAATACCGGCGAGAGTCCAAGTGGCGTATCTTGCCAACGCGCAGCATTCCATTGAGAAGGGTAAAGACCCTTATCAAAGGTATGCACGCAAGCGAACTTGATCGAAGCGAGAGGCAGGAATGTGGGTTGCTTGACTGGATTGTATGTGGTACAGGCACATTCGGTGCATGGTCGTAGTATGAGGATCAAGAAAGCGATCTGAACGCCTGGAACTAATCAACAGAACACAAATGACCTCCCCGAAGAATACCTGATATTGCATCGAATGAGGCATCGCTTCAACGAACGCTTGTCAGCACCAGACTTCTCAAATGTGATATGAAGCGTTGGAATGTATTCAGGGATGCCATTGTTGGCCACCTTATGATATACTCACGTCACGGTATCGAATTCATGCTACAAGATTCTGTCGCCTCGGAGTCATCAAAGGAGTGGGAACATAAAGAGATTTCCGAGATGGTTCAACGTGCTCTCTCTAAGGTGCTACGGGTAACTGACGATAGTACCCTCCACAAGAACATCACGATGAGGTTGCAGCTGACGCAGAACCCTGCTTGAGGGACAAACTGGCCCCTCTCCTCACAAGTGCCTGATCATAACTATTGAGAATCTTTTCAACAGGCGTTGTTTCTTCTATGGTCTTGAATACTTTGATAGTGCACTACTGCCAATATATCATTTACCCTAATCCAACGACGGTGGCCCCCTTAGTCGCGTCGCACAAGACTGCATCATTGTCAGCAATTGACACCTCTATAAGAGACTATGGATATATCAGTTCATTCTCCACCCCATGAGTGAAAGTAGCACCATTAGGATTCGGTATGATAGATTACACAGCTAAGGAACGCTACGATTGACCTGAATCGTTCTTGGAGTAGAAAACATAGTTTTTCTCTTCCCAGGGTTGTGCTCTAGAGAAAAGAAACTGAACATGAATTTCTGTCTTGGGAACACGTGCGTGAAGGTATTGTAGACCGATGATCAAGAACTCAGCGTTTTATTTGACTTGATGTACGGAATGGGGCATGTCGGTCTGTCCTCAACTTTTTCAGCGCAACTCTGAGCATGCCTACCTACGTATAATATCTCTATTTCTTATATCCTATTAGGTATTTAAAACATTGTACTATATAATGGCTCTGATACTAGGTAGCATAGTGAGTACATACATGTATACATATATAGCTAATATTCGTATCATACCAGCTGCTTCGCTATTAACTAGATATTCATTGATATCACCGGCTTTAGCTTAGTACCTCTTCAGAGTAGTAAAGGAAGCTAATACAGAATAGTATTGTAGAAAATACTATCCGTACCTTATCCCGGGAAAATCTTCTACCTCGTACTGTACTTCCCCAACAACTTTCAGCACCCATACCAGCATCCATTACATATTTCTCGCCATGCGCTATGTCAAGCTTCTCTCTTGTTGCCTGGTGAATCTCTAATCTAGAATGCTTTCAGCTCCTCTCTCTGGTCGTCGTATAGATAGCTGAAATTATAAGGTCTGACTCAACCGTAGCAGTCGTTCTGTGGTCATGGTATTTCTTCCACATGATAGGAAGATGTGAGATTTACTTATGACATAGACGCGCCTTTTATATCCTTATCTCTTTAGCTCACGCTGGTCTCGGGCAAGGCGGAGTGATATATACTTAAGCATCGGAGGTAGAGGGAGTGACTCAGTGTGGTAAAGTTCGATACCTACGAGACGAGACTATCTTCACGTGGACTGGCGACTGCCATGAATGCTTAAACAGATGAAGCAAGGGAACGCAACAGCCGAGTAGCTAAGACTTTTTCTGTCGTGCGAAATTCCTCTTCTGCGTTCATCGGGCTCTGTTGTTGCGGACGGATGTACTCGCTGGACATTCCTACAACTATTTAACGTGCAGATGCATGTTGCCGCGCAAGCAAGACATCGTTTTGTTTTCTTAGTAGGAGAAAAGGGCGAAGACTTTCTCATCTCGTATAACGAGAGGTTTTGACCACCATTGGATCGAGGAAATCATGAGTTGGAGCTTGTAGACAAAGTATGTCTGCTGCTAGAAATGGGCTACAGTTCCAAAGGATCCAATGCACTCTCTTGAAGCGATCGGTGTGAGTGTGGTGTTCACAACTTGTTAAACAGAGACCAATGTTCCGCACCACCTAGATAGTCCCCTCCACTATACGCATCCGAAAGGATGTCTTCATTCCAGGAGTCCGTCGCTTCATCAAGATACGTACTGTCCCACCAGATCCTAGCACCTTCACAGTTATGACCTGGGTGTTTTTTGCCGTGCGCAAAGTCCAGTCGCTTCTTGGTTGCACAGCGAACCTCCGATATCCAGAATTTACTGCCGGACTTTAGCTTCAGGAGCAAGGCATGATATTTCCCCCACAAGATCGGGAGGTGGAGAATGCGTTTATCGAAGGTGCCGTAGTCGGAGAATTGTATTTGGTTGAGGTCGAGCTTCGATTCCGCCATGATGCATTTGTCGAATCCAGCAAGCCATACGCCATTTCTGCCACGTTGGCGACTTGTAAGCTCCATCAACTGCACTTCGTGAACCTCGGATTGCATGACGCAGACCTCAATATCATAGTCAGCGCTCCTGATGGTCAACAGTAGCTGACGCGTTTACCTGATTAGTGAGCTTAATACCACACCGCTCAAACAGGACCTTTGCTGCATCGCGAGCATCAAAGAAGACCTTTGTCTTTGGGCCATGCTCGAGTAGAGATTTCAAGGCTAGTGCATTTTGATCCTGTTGATCAAGGGCAGTCCTGAGCTCTGACAGCTTGATGATAGCGATCTGTGACGCTGGGGCGACATAGATCACCAAGCTGGTGGAGCTACTGACGGTAAGATAGAGGGAAGGAGGGCAATTCGGAAGGCTATAGAGAGTTTGCATAAACGCCGGAAGGCCGTCAGGAATGAATATGTGCTCCACTGAGATCGTTGCTGGGGTGTTTGTTGCCATGGTGAGCGAGCGTGACGTTGATCACGTAGGTGGGAGAGCAGAGATTGAACGAGGGGACATTGGGGTAACTCGACAACGACAGCGAAGATCGTTAGAGCGAATGAACAGCCAGGAAGCGAGACTTAATCCTTGTTCAGACAGCTGCATGACCCTCAAGTTTTCTACAAAAAGAAGACCACTCGCACAGCCCCATAACAACGTCATGTATGTGAAACATGTGGCCATGGCCATGTTTTTCACAATATTGTAGTCCATATACGGCGCTGATGGTATCGTTTTCACTGTCTGATATTCTGCCGTAAGGTCGAAGAAGCAAGATGATATGCATTACTGGACGTTGACCAGGAAGCATTCGAAAGTAAGCATGTCAGAGCAGAAAACGATGATGTCCAAAGACACATGATAAGGTAGGAAAGTTTTTCGCATTGTGAAGAACTACTGAATTCACTATATCAATCTGGCATTATTGAACGTTACTGACTCACCATGATCATGATGTCTAAGCTAGCCAAGGGAACCTTGGAAGAGTTTGCCTCCGTAGCTCTGAGATCTTGTGAGACTGGGGTGTGGTCTCACCTTTGAGAAACGACATCAAAGGAGAGTACGCATTTTCGCGAAGCCATCGTACGACAGGTCAGCGCCGCAATCACCCCGTATTTATATACGTTTCTTGTGTATGGCGGAAATGTATCATCATTCGATAGACCAGCGCTGCAGCGAGTGTCCCATGGATGGTGGGGCGAAACGGACCGCGGATAAGCTTGATTGCACTCCAGTTGAAGGCTGAAGAATTGCTGAGCTTGCCGACGCACGTAAAGACAGATGACGGGTTTGATGGCGCTGCATCTCAACGACTAAACACAGGTAAGGTGGTGTGGTGCTGATTGCACCCCAGCTCGTGGTGGTCTTAGATGGCCGGCTGCAATGGATAAGCTCGCATAGGTGATGTTCCATCAGCAGTCCGCAGGGCTAAAGCCGAGGGCTGACTTCAGCACAGTCATCTTGCCAGGAGTAGGTAGAAGACGAGTGAGATAGCAAGCATTCGTGAGTCCTAAAAGGCCTCCAGAGACGGAGACGCTTGCGAGCTTACGGAATATGCCAGTCAGGCTGAGTTGCAAGCACCTAGACTGGTGGCTACGTCAAGCGACTTTCAGAATAGCGAGGTCATGGATAAAGTGCCGGCAGCGTGCAGAAGGAAATCGTAGCATATCCGTAGTTATATGCAAGTCGAGCAACTGGTCAAGAATGCCGGCCAGCCACAGCATGGTCTGTTGTTGTCTTGCTCCCGCCAATGGACACGGGTGTATTGTCAATCGACGCCCCTTACCCTCTGTTGTAGGTGGAGGAGAAGCTCTGATCAGCATGTGGAGGTGGACGATGAGAACGGGAGACATGTCCCGTCCTTTAGATCAGGTATCTTGTTCGGCACTAAAAGAAGCCGTGCAAGTAGTCGGATGGCGCGATGCCGGATGAAGCAAACAGGAGCATGCTTGGATTGCGCTACCCCGGATTTCCAGTACAAACGCTGGTGCTCGTCGTGTATCACTGGTCAAATTCTTCGGTAGGCTCGAGTTCAGACCAAGCAGCACCAATTATAAATAAAGATGAACATTAGTCCGATCAGACGTGCATTATTATTGTGGATACAGCCATCGCCCATTAAATGCTCGGACCGACAACTAAATGTCCGGACTTGCCCTGTACAAGTTAGCCATTTTGTCCAGAACCACAGTTGTTGCACGTTATTTACACACTTACGATCGTCCCTAAGCCGACCAATCATCGCTGACCGGAAGTGCCTTACGTCCGCTCAGGTTCAAATTACTGGACTTCCCCACGTTCACATTCACGTTGATTGTCATAACCGAATCTCTTTCTCTCCCACCTCCACTGACTCGATTGCTCACTACGCCCTCGACTTGAACAAGCTATAGTATACAAGGACTGAAACATTGCTCTGCCGAATTTCACGGCCATGGAGTCCCTCTTGCGCCAGTCTCGGGCTATGTGCCCCTTCTTGAAGAAGACTTCTCCTGCGACCCTGAGGTCTCTTTCGACCTCCACAGCCCACAATGCTTCTCCGGGCGGTGGAAGCATGTCCAATCTGCAGCTTCTCGGCCGCCGTTGTCCTATAATGGGCAAGGCGCTCGCTGTACAAAGCGCCAAGAACACGAATGCTCTGCTCGCTGGGACTTACGGTGGCATGCGAGCCTACCACTCCAAGGTCGGCCGTGCCAAATTGCACACCAGCTCTCCAAAGGAAGCGCAGGCTGTCGATATCCGTGTGGCGAGGCATGATAAAGGTGGGCGCAAGCTAGAACGCTACTGTGACTTCATCGCTAATTAGGCTCGCTATAGTGCCTTATCCGCAATCCGTCAAGTCTGCTGCGGTGCAGCAGACCACGCAGCAATCCGGACCTCCACCGAGCCCGCAACCTGTCAAATTCGACTATGAGCGATTCTACCAGACTGAATTGGACAAGAAGCACAAGGACAAGTCCTACCGCTACTTCAACAACATCAACCGTCTTGCGCAAGAGTTTCCACGCGCTCACATGGCAGACAAAGACGCAAGAGTGACGGTGTGGTGCTCAAACGACTATCTAGGCATGGGACGCAACCCACAAGTCTTGAAGAAGATGCATGAGACATTGGACAAGTATGGTTCTGGTGCTGGGGGTACCCGAAACATTTCAGGTCATAATCAGCACGCTATGAGCCTTGAAAAGACTGTTGCAGACCTACATGCAAAGGAAGCCGCCTTGGTATTTTCATCGTGCTATGTTGCAAACGATGCCACGCTGGCGACGCTCGGCAGCAAATTCCCAGACTGCGTTATCCTTTCCGACTCGCTGAACCACGCGTCCATGATTCAAGGCATTCGCCACTCTGGCGCCAAGAAGTTGGTGTTTAGGCATAATGATGTTGAAGATTTGGAGGCCAAACTGGCTTCACTTCCTCCAGATGTTCCTAAGATCATTGCTTTTGAAAGTGTTTACAGCATGTGTGGTTCTGTCGGGCCGATCGAGGAGATCTGTGACCTAGCAGAGAAGTATGGTGCCATAACCTTTTTGGACGAGGTTCACGCCGTTGGTATGTATGGAGCAAAGGGGGCTGGTGTCGCAGAACATTTGGATTTCGAGGCGCACGCTGCTGGAAAGCCAAAGGGCACCGTCATGGACCGTATCGATATTATCACAGGAACCCTCGGAAAAGCATACGGCTGCGTCGGCGGCTACATCGCTGGCTCTGCCAGAATGGTCGACGCTGTTCGGTCCCTCGCACCTGGCTTCATTTTTACCACTTCGCTTCCTCCGGCGACCATGGCTGGAGCCCAAGCTGCAATTGAGTATCAAATGAACTACCAAGGAGACCGACGTCTGCAACAGTTACATACACGTGCAGTTAAGGATGCTTTTGAGGCCAAGGACATCCCTGTCATTCCAAACCCAAGCCACATCGTTCCACTTCTAGTCGGTAATGCTGAGGTCGCTAAGCAAGCCAGCGATATGCTACTCGAGGAACATGGTATTTACGTCCAAGCGATCAACTACCCAACCGTTCCCGTCGGCCAGGAGCGACTCCGCATCACTCCCACTCCTGGCCACATCCGCGAATACCGAAATGAATTAGTTGATGCTGTCGAGGCAGTTTGGGACAAATTGGGCATCAAGCGTACCAGCGATTGGGCAAAGGAAGGAGGCTTCATCGGCGTAGGAGAAGCCGAGAAGGTGGTTCCAGAGCCTCTCTGGACTGACGAGCAGCTCGGTATTGACAAGGTTCTGAAGGAGATGAGTGCCGGTGGCGCTGTCGGCGTTCTCGAGACTGTTCTTGAGAATGAGCGTGTTGAAGCTGCGAAGCTTGTTTCAGCTGCTGCTTAAGTACAACTCCTTTACGGTCTTTACAGATAATTTCTGCCCCGGTCTAGCGCACTCAATGCTAATGCCTTGGTCTGTACCAGACCGACGGCGGTCCCTTGCGATTCCACCACCTTCATGTTGACGTGACTAAAGAACTTTTATGCATATGTGTACAGGATAACCTCGCGCATAGGACAAGTCATCCAAAGAAATCGTGAAAATCGAAAGATCATTTGTACGTATGACGAACTTTAAAGTAATACCCATCGCACGTGACCATCACTGACTAAGCGATACACTAGCCGCGCGATACCTGAGTCGCGCCTAGTGAACGAGACAAGTGAACGCCAACTCGCTGAAGGAGAACCTTTGCTCAGGGAAGTGAACAGCTCCAGACAGCTGTTGAACAGCATTGGCATGACCTATTGATGACTCTTCTCGGTCCTCAATAGACATCCCAGCCTCTGCAGATTCCTTCACCTTGTCAAAGGATCTTCCGACGCAAGCATCCACCTACCATCCCCGCGCATCTTAACTTCTACAATCTTCGCGCAACTCCAACGCTTCAAGTATTCTCTTGTTAACTCAACCGAACCGCGCGAGTCCATACAATCATCAACCATCCGCATCCTAAATAGCTTCTAATTCTACGTAAGCTAAACACCACTGTGGAACGCCTGTCAGAGCTGTGCTTCGAAGAACCGTATGTGCGACGAGGTCACACTATCGACTTCTTTCCTTTCCTTTCCTTTCCTGTGAAGCGCTGAAAGGTGACGGAGATGGCTCCTGCAAACAAAAGGAAGAGAGGTGATAGGACATTTGCACACGACAGCAATGACGGCGGCAGGCCTTCTCCGCACCGTCCGCAAGAGATGAACACCGGAGGTCAGAACAAATCGTATAACAGTAACAACAATAATCGCGGCGGTAGACGAGGCAGCCGTGGAGGTCGAGGAGGAGGATATCAACCCCCAAGAAGTCCTGCCACTCCGGCTAGGCCAAGCCAAAACCCAACTCCGACAGCTATGTCGCCTCCGCAAAATCCATCTTTCAACAAGCCTCCACCTGCACAGTCTGTACAGCAACCCCGAATTCAAGCACCGCCAAACCTCGACCCAGTACCGCTTCCAAATCCTAATGGAATTCCGTTCTACTACGAGTACATCACTGACAGCTGCATATCATCGTGGAAGGCAGAGGGCAGAAACAATTTGGTCAATGCCACGAAGCAAGCTTTGGTTGACGATGACTACCTTGTATTCAACATTGTATTCCAAGAGCTTATCCGAGCTGGTTTGGATGGACACCTGGATGCTACTGAAGCTGGCGCTACTGTAAAAGACATCTTGGCTGATGCTGTTGACGCAGACAACGCGTCGCAGTTCCTTGACACCTTGTCCGTTATGATTGAAGGGCTAAATCCGATTCCCCCTCGACTACATCCGCTTCTCGTAGCCACCGAGATCGATCCTATGCAGATGCGAACTGAACTCGATGTTCCCGTTCTTACTGCTCTTGGTCTTATACGAGACACATTCTTTAGGAGCTCTATCCGCAAGACTACGAACGAGCTGTACCGACAATGCGCTTTCAACCTACTCCGCGAAGAGTCGGAGGGCTACTCCAAGCTCATGACTGAGTACTTTCAGGCCGTGAACGAGCAGGGCCCTAGCGGACCGTTCGTTGCTAAATGTTTCGAGAAAGTCAAGGCTCTCATCGGAACATTCGACCTTGACGTTGGCCGTGTTCTTGATGTTACCCTGGATGTGTTTGCAAGTTTACTCGTGAAGCACCACAAATTCTTCATCAAACTTCTGCGCTGTAGCTACTGGTGGCCAGTCCATCGCGCTGTCGAGGGCATTGAGGTTGCAGACCCAGGTTTCACTTCTCTACCTAATTGGGCAGAGCCAGACTATGAGAAATGGTTTGCTACCGACGATGAAAAATCTCGCTTCAACTCATTACGCGAGATTCGTGACCAGGGTTTTTGGCTTCGTGTCAAAGAGATAGGCATGGGTGCCTTCTTCGAGCTTGGTGGACGTCGCATAATCAAGGACCGCAATGAAACGAAAGTCTCAAATGGTGACTCGAATGGAGTCGACGAAGCAGAACAGGAGGACACTGACGCTCAGTGGAGACGGATCACTGGTCTACTACCGCCATCCGGCAATCACATTGCTGCGCAGCTTCTCGGCTTCAAGTTACGATTCTACGCGTCAAGCGCCCGGGACACTAACGATATACTCCCTGACAATCTCATCTACCTGGCTGGCTTGCTTATCAAGATTGGATTTATCTCGATTCTTGATCTCTATCCGCATCTGTATCCTGCTGAGGAAGACATGCCGGCCCTGAAGGACAAGTTGATGAAAGAAAAGGCTGAGCGAGAAAAGAAAAACCGACCTGGAGGAGGCACAATGAACGCTCTTGCTATGGCTGGTGCTTTGGTTGATGACACGCTACCACCAGCTGTTGCGCGGTTACGAGCTGAAGAGGCCCGAGCTTCCTCTCTCAGACCAGACGCATCGTCTGACGCAGGAAAGAGAGAAGAAGACGACAAGAACAAGTTACCAGATCCAGTGGACCAAAAGTACAAGCTCCTGCAGACTCTGTTACTCATGGGCGCCATACCAGAATCTTTGTTCATCCTAGGACGTTACCCATGGCTGCTTGATGTCTATCCCGATCTCCCCGAACACATTCATCGAATTCTGCACCAATGTCTAAGCAAGGTTTATGATCCCCTCAAGCCTATCATCGAAGAGGACGGTCTCCGTACGCCTAAGAAAATAGCAGAAGAGGTCGGGGGTTTGACAAAGGGGCAGCTGAGTCTCAACGATGGTTATACCAGACGAGTTCTTCGGTGGGCTCAGCTTGATCGTATGGATGCTGGTGACAATGGAACGGACTACAAATACTACTGGGACGAATGGACGGACAATGTGCCGATCTGCCAAAATGTCGATGACGTCTTTACGCTCTGCGGATCGCTTCTGAATCTGTCTGGTGTCAAGATTGGCAGAGACTCGAAGCTCATGATCAAGCTCGCCCGCATCGGGAAGATGAGTTTGGAACAAGATCCATCCAACGCAAATTTTAAACGATGGCAGGATCTCTGCAAGCGACTTCTCGTTCCGGCCCTGAGTCTTGCATCTGGGAACCCCGGCGTTCTGAACGAGGTCTTTGAGCTCCTCCAAAGGTTCTCAACCGCGGTGCGATACAACATGTATGCCGAATGGTTCACTGGCGCCACAAGCAGGCTTCCAGACATTGCTGTTGCGTTTGATCAGTCAAAAGCCGAGACGAAGGATGTTCTCAAGAGGATCAGCAAAGAGAATGTCAAGCAAATGGCACGAGCACTAGCCAAAATCGCGAACGGCTCACCAGGTATTGTTTTCCAGGTCACTCTGAACCAGATCGAGTCGTACAGCAATCTTATCACAGTCGTCATTGAATGCGCCAAATATTTTACCTATCTTGGGTACGACGTTCTCACTTGGTCTCTATTGAACTCTCTTGGCGGTCGAGGACGAGACCGCATGCAGGGTGATGGCATGCTTACCAGTCCGTGGCTCAAAGCGCTGTCTACCTTTACCGGCGGCGTCTTCAAACGATACGCTAACATGGACCCAACACCGGTCCTACAGTACATCACTTATCAGCTTCGCAACGGCGTTTCTACCGATCTTGAAATCCTGGAACAGATGCTGGAAATCATGTCTGGTGTTCGATCCGAGATTGAGTTCAACGGTCCTCAGGTCTTGGCTATGGCTGGCTCTACCACTCTACGTGCAAGGACTCTGGCCCAAGTTCTGGATCATCGCACAAAACCTGAGACTCAATTGTCGGCCCATCGCCTGATACAAAGTCTTGTGAAGCCACGACTCGCTGCTCCATTACTCATCTCCATCGCGCAGGAGCGCCAAGTTCATGTTTTCCGTGATGAGAACAAAGACGTGCCTCTCAAAGTCGCTGCGAATAACTTGGACAAGCTTCATCATCTGTTTGTCCAATATCTCGATGTACTGCGCTACAACCTCAACGTAGACGAGTTCGACTCTATCGTCCCAGACTTGGTCAGCTTGATAGCCGAATACGGCGTGGAGCCCAGTATCGCTTGGGCCATCTGCAGAGACAGCTTAACTAAGAAAATCAATGGGTATGATGCCGCCTTGAAAGAAAAGAAAGAGCAGGACGAGAAAGAAAGAAAGGCTCACTCAACAAATCAAGTCAAGAAGAGCGATGATGATGTCGAGATGGTCGACAACGAGAGTAAACCTGTGGTAACTGCCGAGGGTGAGAGTTCGAGATTAAAACAGGATGAAGACATGAAAGATGCTCCCCAATCCATAGATGCCACAACGCCAACCACGGCACCAGCCGACCCTGCTGATCCTTCTCATCCCATTCTGAAAGAAATTGCGGAACGCCTCAAATCTGCCCTGCCCGAGGACCTCGAGGACAGGATGAGCCTCGCATTTTACACTCGATTCTGGCAACTTGGTCTACACGATCTGCATGTTCCCATGGAGCAGAATACGGCCGAGACAGACAAGATAAGGGCCCAGCAAGCAGCAATCCGTGCCGGCAAGACCGACGTCAGTACTTCGGGCAGAGACAGGAAGAAGCGACAGATCGCTGAACTCAATGACGAAGTTGATATGCTCAACGCAGGGGCTAAATCGATGCTCCAAGTTCACACTATCACTTTCAGCAGGCTCAAGCAAGAGAACAAATTTTGGTTCACCAGCCTCACACTTAACAATGCCCAACTTCATCAAGCAATTCTTCAAGACTGCTTCCTCCCTCGTATTCTGATCTCGGCCTACGACGCTCACTACGTCTTCAGAATGCTGTTCTACCTCCATAATGCAGGCACTCCGGGCTTTCACACGTGGACAATGATCGACCAGATTTTCAAAGACAAACTCCTTACTCCACTAATCTTCCAGTTCACGTCACGAGAAGCTTCAAACTTTGGGCGTTTCTTGAACGACCTGCTTAAAGAGTTGGCTAAGTGGCATGCAACACGGGATGAGTATTGTCGATTAGCTTATGGCACAAAGAGAGATCTTCCCGGTCTTGCAAGGAAGTTAGACGACAACAAAAAGCGACCGACAGACTTCTTAGACTTTGATGAGTTCCGGCAGTCACTATTCAAATGGCACAACAATCTTAAGACGGCACTGATGAACTGCCTGAAAGGCGGTGAGTACATGCACATCCGCAACTCCATTATCATGCTTCGAGCCATGCATGAAAACTTCCCGTCTGTGGACTTCATGGGCAAAACGTTAGTTGAGTCTGTACGAGAGATCGCGCAGAATGATACCCGCGGAGATTTGAAACTCATGGCCCAATCGCTTGTTGGTCTTCTATCAAGACGCCAGAAGTCATGGATTATGCCACAAGCATTCAGACCGGTAGGAACATCTTCCGCAAACGTGCAAAGCACTTTGATGGCTAATATACATCAGGGAGGTGCCGTTGGATCCACAGGCAGGGGCGGTTCAGCAAGGCCAGATACACCACAGCCTGGGATTTCTGGGCTCAATGCCACGGCTTCTGAATTTAAACCAGTAGGCAAAGCAAAGTGAGTCTAGTACCGAACCTACGACCGACTCCATCTAACATCACATCAGTGGAGCCGTTACTAAGCCAGGAGGTGGCGATGATGATTCGGACGGTGAAATAGACGAAACAAAGGGCTCTGTTCGTCAAAGGACAGCTAACGCGCCGGCTGGGATGTCCAGTGCTAATGACACGAAGCCCATGGATCAAGAATCTGCACCTGGGAAGATGGAGGTCGAGAAGCACAGAGCGAGTGATTACGCGACGCCGCCGACCTTCTCTGCCTCTGGACCACAAAAGCCAGATGGAAGTCGCCCTCCCAGCCAACCAGCAGCTTCACGAGTTCAGCACGCCCTTCCCAATCGCCCTGACGGCTTCTCTCGTGGAAAGCCTAACGACCGCCCACTCGATCGTTCCCTGGATTATCGCAGCCACGCAAACTCGACCCCACAAGCTGATGGTCGTCGACTGCCTCCTAATGGCGAGTATGGAAGATTAGAGCAAGTAGGAGAGACCTACCCTTATCGAGATCCTCGAGAACGATCCCCAAATCGTGGCGTTCGTGGTCGCAGCTCAGAGCGGGATCGACGCGAGCCAAACCGAGATCCAAATTGGATGGGCACGAGAGAGCTGTCGCGTGACCACCCTGACAATCGAAGAGTGCGGCCTATGCCCTCTAGAGATGGGCTGTCAGACGTACGACCTCCCTACGAGAGTCCGAGAGATGGACGTGATCGATTTGGTCCTGATTCCAGACCTTCACCGACTGCAGACGGTCATCGACGACTGCAGGGTGTCGGTCCTGTGAGCTCACCTGCGTCTGGATACCATGGCCCAGGCCGAGAAACCCCGACAGGTCCACATCAACAACGTCCAGAAAGAGGAATGCTAAATCCGCCGCCCAAATTTGATCGCAACGCTGATCGCAATGCTCACCCGGTTGATCATTCAGCAGGCGTCAATCCTGCTCGCGCTCAACTGATCGAAGCTGAAATACGCGAAAAGACTCGCGATAATATGCGTGGCGAGCATGACGGGCCTCGTGGACGTGGCTCTAGACCTCATTCTCCAAGACGTGATGATCGCATCGCACCAGGACCATATCCTCCCAGAGGAAGTGACGGATCAAGGGGCGAAGGTGCTAGAGGCGACGGTCCCAGAAGTGATTATCGTGATGAGAGAGGGACTCCCTCTGAGCGACCGCCTCTTTCTGGCTACTCGATTGCGCCACATGATAGGCGTGATGATCCAAGCGGCGGGCCACCCCCATCTGGACCTCGTGGTGAGCGCGGTGGCATGCGCGAGCTTTTCCAGCCCTCAAACAACCCAAGAAATCCTGCAGACCCTGATCATGGACGTCTCAACCGCGAGTTTACTCAACCAGCTCGTCCAAATCAGGATCCGAACTATGGTCGACTCAACTCAGGCTCAGAAGTTCCTTCTGGGCCAAGACCCCGAGGGCGGCCTGGACGAGAGAGTCGTAACTTTGCGAACGTTCAGGGTGCTTCGGTACAGCCTCCAGCATCCCCTGCAAGCGATAGAGCACCGCCTGGACCTCTCGATGACCGGCGAGAACAGCGGTCAGCTGATCTTATGGCAGTGACTTCATCTGCTCCACCGACCCCGTCTACCGAGCAGCCGACAGCTACAGAGATAGCCGGTATTCATCCGAGTCGGCTTAATCATATTCAGACAGATGTACCGCCACCTTCTGGCCCTCGAAATTCCCAGCGCCCACTTGCCGGGCCATCGCCGTCCGCACGAGGTCCTCCAACTGGGCCTGCTTTCGGTTCTGATCGTGAGCGACCTCCTCGATCTGATCATCGTGGAGAAGACAAACGATTCGTAGGTGTACAGAATATTCTGCAACAGGCAAATTCCGGTGGCTCTTTCGAGCGCAATCCAACTGATCGCGGCGCGCCTAATCGTGCCATTGTAAGACCAGGACGATCGTCTGGCCTTCCATCGCCAAATCAACCTTCGACTCCTATCAGCGTCAATCCTGATAACGTGCAACCCCCTACTGGCGGCCGCGACCTGATGGCTTCGAATTCCCAAGGCGAGACAGGCTCTCAAGATGAGCGCAACGAAGGTCGTGGCAGCCGACGAGATGGCCGTGATAGCAAGTCCAGCCGACATCGCGAGCGCGAGAGAAGTCCACGTGGCGAGAAAGAGGGAAGCAATCGACGCGAGCGCGACGATGGACGCACTGAGCATCGAGACAAACGGCCTACCACCAGCGCTGAACGTCCAGAGCGATCCGAACGACCAGAGAGGGTTGAGAGTGGGAGAGAGAGTAGTCGACGCAATGGCAGAGAAGAAGGGAGAGAAAGAGATCGTGGGAATGAGCGAGGCGGAGAGCGCGAACGTGAACATAGGGAGAGGCGTGAAGGACGCGGAGACAGGGATCGCGAACGGGAAGCCGGTGGATCACATCTACTGCATCAGAGCTCGCGAAATGAAGGTCGTAGACCACCTCTACCTCCCCAAGCTCCACCACCAGGTCCTCTGCCCAACAATACTTGGCAGGGAGACAGACCTAGTGACATGAGGATTCGCGGTGAGGGCCATAGAAGAGATAGCGGTGACTTACGAGGAGGTGAAAGAGGCGGGAGAAAGAGAGGAAGAGGAGACGAGCCCGGATCAGGGCCCCAAGGGGGACACCTAGACAAGCGGCCGCGACGGTCTCAGGGGTAGAACGAGTATCAACAACCTGTTTTGTCAGAACGCACATCGACGATGTGGTCATAAAGTTGACCATACTTTACAAAGTTCTCATTTTGTTTTACGAATCGATCTGGACCCGCGTTGAAGCACGGCTGCTATAGGAGCATGGCCTGCGGTGGTCTAGGTTCATCTTTGGCTGTACTATCATCACTTACTGCATTCGGAGGCGTCATTCACGGTCGACTGCTATACTACTACACGATTACAACCAGATGTTCTCAGCATGTGTACTGGCGTACATCCGAGTCGGCATCTCTTGACATTAATACTCTACTTCTGAACGACTGAATTACTATATCTTTGCAAAATCTTCATCGCCTGGGCACAGGTCTGTGCCGCTCAAAAACTGCTATGCATGGGAGGTTGAACACAGTTCAACACCGTGCAGTTTGCCCTTCGTCATCAGCGACCGAGGGTGCCGAACGTCACTCGAATTGCTTTACTGCCTTGTCTTTTGTGTATGATACCCAATATTGCGGCTCCGGCTTGCTTTCCATCTGATGCCATCATCTGCTGCCACTCAAAGTGGCGAAAGTTTTCTTCAGAACAAGAAATGCATGTTTTGTTGCTAGAGCGTACTATGCACCTTGAATAGATCAACTTTCGAAGACCTTTTGCATCATTAACTATGACGTGTTCCATTCACGTGTGAGGATTTCACTCTCTCTTTCTCTCGAGCCTGATAGAATGGCCTATATTAATAGAAAGATTGCTCCATTCTAGTGCACTATATTATAGAGCTTTCTGCTAAGCTTCCTTGCCAGACGTGTTTATTTTATACCAATGTCCCCACTAGAGGCTCACCCTTTAGCGATCCATTAGTCTGTTCTTGGCGAAGACCTCCGCCCCGTAACCTAAATTTTTGAGTCTTGCGAATGCTTTCCAGCAAGCTTAAATCGCCGCAATCGACGAAAAGTCCTACATACATTAACGTTACAGATATGGTTGCTGTACTTGGAAAGAGAAAGAGAAGAGTAGAGATTACTGCCGAGCGACCACAGCAGGCAGAAGAAGCAGAAAGCGACAATGAAGCCATGCGCGCAGCGTTTAAGAGAGCATTCGAGGCAAAGTTTCAGCCTCTGGAAGAAGTGAAACCTGCGAGTCCTCTCAACGCCCATGTACAGATACTGCGCGAAGCCGAAGGAGAGGAGCAATCCGAATTCAGTGGCTTCTCGTCAGAGGATGAGGAGGAGGAAAATGTCGAGGTAGTAGAGGTCGCCACGGTTTCAAGACACAGAACAGAGGGCACAATCAGATCCGAACAGCGGAAGTTCATGGTAAGCAGCTTGCGAAGCAGCACACATCTACTTCAGCTCATGATCTAAAAAAACAATAGTCTTCAAAACCCCCCATATCCATCACCAAGATCCCACCCACCACGAAATCCAAAAAGCCACCCTCCGACTCCGACGACGAAGGCGAAGCCGTAAATCTCAAAAAGGACCGCGAACTCCAACAACTCCTCCGCGAATCGCACCTTCTCGACCGCACCAGCTCCACCAGCCTGAATCCCACCGGCAAGAATCGTCACAAAGCAATCGATCTTCGCATTCAAGGACTCGGATCCAAGGTATCGGTGTTTAAACAGGAGAAGATGCCCGCGTCCCACCGCAAAGGGATTGTGGCGAAAGCCAAGAATAGAGAGGATACAAGGCGCAAGGAAGCGAAGGAGAATGGGATTGTGCTGGAGAGGCCGCAAATAAAGAAAGGGAGGGATGCGGCGAAGAAGAGGGACAGGGGGGTAGGTGGACCGGCGGTGGGGAGGTTCAAGGGAGGGACGCTGAGTTTAAGTAAGGGTGATATTAGGGATATTGTTGGATCGAGAGGTAAGGGCAAAGGGAAGCGGAGGTAATTTCGAGGATGGGACATTATATGCTATATAAGAAATACCCAGGGCAGAAGTGAATCATCAAGGTGCGCCTGCTTGGTCTGTATGTAGCAGCCACGTACTCGTGACTATGAGTAGAGCACACCTATCAGCTCTTGATATCGGTATACAATTGCGCAACCTGCTATACGAAAGTTTTTGTGCGCAACATGGATGGAATCAATTCAATCCATTCCCGAAAGGGTATATTTGAGGCTAGTCCGTGCACCGGAGGCTTCAGGCTTAAGCTAAAGCGACATCCTTTGGCCTTGGTTGAACACGCCGCAACACCACACACTCACGCCTGTTTCAACAGCGCGGCAATGCCACCGCAAAGCAGAGGATTGCAGGTGCCCGCAGGATTCCAGTCAAAGTCAACGCCGAACCTCCCGACTCTCGCGTCGCTACGCCGATCGAAACATGTTACGACCACAGACTCTGATACCGGCGCGTTGGCTGAATCTCCAGAAATCATCTCATCCTTAGAGTCCGCGTCACGCGAAGACGATATCGCAGACGAAGACTTACAGCAGTCGCCGAGTGGGATTGCTCTCGATCAAGATGAGGACTTTTCGTCCGACGCTGAGGATGCTGATACCACAGCACCGCGACAGCGACCGCTCTACACGCACGCATCGCGATCATTTTCTAGCCTGCCACCGCAGACAAATTCTAGCATGCTATTTCCTCCATTCTATAATCGACCGCCTGCTCCACTCCCAGAATCTCCGACCTTGACCTCGCTGTTCAGGCCATCGTTTTCCGCACAAGCCTCAAGACCTACGACACCCGAGTCGTCTGATGTGGAACTTGGAGACACGGCTCCTTCGGGCGCAGCGACACCCGTCTCTACTACCACGACCACGGCCGATATTAATACCTCTGCTCGCCTTGCGCCGCCCTCTGTCCCCCGAGCCTCACCCAAGGTGCCAACCTACGAATACTATGGGTTCGCGTTGTACCTCGCCTCGTCTGCAGCATTCATAATGTACTTGCTTTGGTCATACTTGCCTTCACCGTTTCTACATCAATTGGGCATACATTATTATCCAAACAGGTGGTGGGCGCTGGCGGTACCTTCATGGCTCGTCGTCCTGATCGTGTACATCTACATCGCGCTTGCAAGTTACAACACCCAATATCTCACGCTGCCATTATCGAGCTGCGAGAACCTGGTTGACGAAGCGGGAGCCGTTGCGTGCATTGATACAAGATCAAGAAAGATTGTCAAGAATGGTGTCGTACCAGCTGGGTCTAGAAAGGGTTCGGCAAATGCAGCGTCAAGCCCAGTATCACCTACTGTAGGCAGGCGAGGAGGCGACCTCCGCACTATGAGCAATTTCGGTGTACAAACGACATTCATTGCTGGATATGACGTAGATTGGCGTACTCTGTGGAGCATTGGTACTGATGGTGTGCTCGATGTGCCTTTTGGGGGTGTCTGCGAGGTTCTCTATGGTGACTACCGCAGTAGCGACAACGACGACATTGCGAATGATGCTTTGAATCACACACCTACGCGAATGACTGAGAATGGATGAAGCTACATGTGGTTGACCTTCCAAATACACCCCCGGGGCCACGCGATAATGAACATATATCAGACGTACCTTGCGACTCTACAGCTTTGCAATTTGAACGCCATGACTCGCTCTCGGCGTCACGAGAAAAACACATGGAATGATGGGTCCATGTCAGAGGTCCTTGGTCACATGCGCAGGCTCGCGTAATATACATGTGCCCTCGAATTGACGTGCCCAACAAGCTTTTACGCAAATCAAGTCTTCTATGAGACAAACAAACCCTCAAGATGACGATTGAGCATGGTGATGTACTTGTCACGTATCGCAGTACTTTAAGGCCTGCTAGTCGTTAACAACTAGATGAGCGGATTACCAGTGCATGGGGAGGGTTTGCTGCAAGACTGGGTACATTGAAACATTCCCATGTCGATCGCTGTCTAACAATCCTGGCGACCTCGAGGCTAGCACGAGCCATCCTTACGATAAACTTCCATTATCACAGGAATTCACCAGCCGGTTTACAACATCCTCGCGGTCATTGGCGCAAGCGGAAACTGCCAAGTCTCGCAGAACATTCCGCACCTCGCACAGCATAGACATGCGAATATACCATATTGCGCAGGCTCGTGGTGGGAGCTCTGAGTAACCTTCCTCTGTCTCGAAGCTGCTGCATCCGTCGAGTGAGCCGATAGCGCGAGTCGTCGGACGGCCAATGGGACATTCTGATTATATGAGCGTGCCAAGTCGTTGATGAAGAGTCGGACTTGGCTGACAAGGCATCTTCGCAGTGCTCGCACCTCATTCTCACCACTTCCAGACTGTGCAACTCCGAAGCACGTTGCAAGGAGCCTCTTCTTGGGCCAACCCCGTCGACCACGTTTGGCTTCTTGTTTAAGCTTCGCCGCTGCTGTGACTGGGTAGGCTTGAGCGGTGGAAGGGGGAGGCGATTAACTGGGAGTTGATGCTTGCTTTCGCACTTCTCCTATGCTTGAGTACGAGGGAGAGTGTGATATGGAAGGGTATAGAGCCACGCGCTTCTATCGATCGCCTAGGGGGTCGACCTATCCACCTCGTCGCAATTTCGTGCTTGTCACGAACTTCTTCCTCATAGGGTAAGACGTATCATAGCAAGTCCTATCAATGCTTGTTTTCAAACATAGTGAATTACGCGTCTCTCTTGTCCTTTTGACTTCAGACAGCGCTCCGTAGTCAATATATTCAGCATGATATCGTGTAGCACTGATTACCTCCCTGGCGAGTGTAAAAGAATATAAATCCCATGGAATGCCTACTTAAAAGTCTCTCCATTCCAAGCATCCAAATTCCTCCCTTCACAGCAGTAACAGTAGCAACAGCAGCAGTATCAGCAGCAACAGAAGACCAGCCATGCTCCGCCTCACCCTCGCCCTCGCCCTCACAGCCCTCACCCTCATCTCCAACCTCGACCCCGCCGCCGCGCACCCAGGCCACGACATCCACGACGAAATCGCCCAACGCGCCGCCTACTTCGCCAATGCCGAGTACACATCGCTCGACCACTGCACGTCGCAGCTCAAGGCGCGCGAAGCCGAGACTATCGCGCGCCGCCGTGCGACCGTCGACCGTCTGCTGCGCAAGCGAGGCCTCAAGTCGCAACAGGAACGTCGTGATCTGGCGGATGTGCTGGCCAAGAACCATCATTCGAATCTGACGGTTGACACGAATAGCCCGCATGAGCTGTTGTTTGGTGGGAATGCGAGTTGTTTGTTGAGCCCGGAGGTTACGGAGGGGCCGTATTGTGTGTTTCTTCCCTTCTCTTTTCTTCTTTCTTTCCCCGTCTTTGCCATTTTGGGGGGGTTCGCTGGCTACATGGTGTGATGAGCTAACCATGCAAAAATACGCAGACGTCGGCGGCGAGTTCGTGCGCAAGGACATCACCGAGGACGAAGCGGGCGTGCCCCTGACGGTGGATCTGCAGATCATTGACACGACGACGTGTGATCCACTGGGTGGTGTCGCGCTCGAGATCTGGCACTGCAGCGCGCTCGGCGTGTACAGCGGTGTGCCGACTGCGGATCCGACGAATATCAATAATACGGCGTTGCGCGGGATACAGATGAGTGGCGAGGATGGCGTGACGGAGTTTGATACCGTGTATCCCGGGCATTATGCCGGACGGGCGGTTCATGCACATAGTAAGTGCCGGGTGGTGATTGCGAAGGTCGAGGAAGCGTGGCTAATACATATTGTGTGTAGTTCTAGCGCATATCAATGCCACGATCCTGCCCAACTCGACAATCACAGGTGGCACGGCGTCGCACGTTGGACAGATCTACTTTGACCAGAGCCTCAACGACGTCGTCGGGATGGCAGCGCCGTACAATACCAATACGCAGCCCATCACGACCAACGCGAACGACGGCATCCTGGCGTCTGGCGCGGTCGGCCAGAACGATCCGATTGTCAACTATGTGCTGCTTGGAGACGCCATTACTGACGGGGTGTTTGCTTGGATCACGTTTGGCTTGGATCCAGCGGCGGTCAGGACGGTCAGGGAAGCGGCGCATTATGGTGAGAACGGAGGCGTTCCGAATACCGTCGGCGGTGGTCCTGGGGGTCCTGGGGGTCCGGGAGGACCGCCGACTGGGTCGAGGCCACCTTTCCCTGGGCCGCCGACTGCGGTTCCTACGGCTGCTTGAGGATGAGTAGTCAGGAACGAGGATTGGTGTAGGTCGCTGGAAGGGATTGGGAACAGGTGCGAGGCATGTGTACTGTTTCTAGGTGACTTGTGTTTGCTGAGGAATTTGTGGATGAATACATCGTTGGGCCGTAGTCTACTGTTTTCACGATTTGTCAAACGTAATACTTCTTGACTTTCCGCCAGCGGTTCTCCGATGCGGACAGAGCCTGACCAGACTGCACACTAACGAAGTATTCGCCGAATCCCTCTTACAGGATGAAGAAATGACACAGCTTCCCACCTAGCCAGGTAATCGCGTATATATTGTCGCGCTCGTGTAGTCTTTCTGCGGTCCCCGGACGTCATATCGAACATGGAACTCAGCCATGCCGCCCAGGCCTTCTCCTCCGCTTGGTTTCTGGGTGTGAAACTCGTAAGCAGCATCATACAAGTCTGCAGCACACACATGTGTTTCTTTCGATCTTGCCTTCCTGGTGATACCATCATTTTCCCCATCGAGGATCTGCAGCTGCACGAACAAGCCATCGTCTGTCTTGCCGTCCTCTTTCACGAAAAGAACACTAATCTCGTCCGACTTGGGATCGTATCGGTAGAGGTATCGTCGTCTCACGCTGAATTCCAGGCCGTTATTGGTTTTGAATGACCCACTTTCTTCGTACATGACTTCTTCACCTTCTTTGATGTCTCTGACGGATTCATTGTGGGTGTTAAATGTCGCGCTGCCTTCGACGGTGCCTGATGGATGGGTTGTGAGTTTGCTGGAAAGTGTGCGTTCGAGCTGCCATGTGCCGACTAGGGATCGAAAGATGAGTAGCGTCGATGTTGGATGCGAAGATGCTCCGGTTGGGGCGAGGTTTGGAGAGTCAAGTGTAGGGGACGAGGACATGGAGCTCATGAGATATGAGTTGACAGACTGTAGCGTTGCTCGAGAGGGATTCAAGGTTGGCATGGAGGTCGTCACCCACGCAAGGCGTTGTCTTATAAATGGCTTGTCCATCGAATGTGGAGACTTTGGAGTTGATGTCATGCTCCCTGGTATACTTGAGTCACTCTGCGAAGCATCTGCGCATAGGGACATGGACTTACCATTGGCATTAGCGTAGAGACATATGATAGCTAATGCGGTGCCTAAAGATAGATCTTTGCCAGTCTGACAGCAGACAAACAGGCGTCCGGTGCTGAGGTTCGACATGAAGGGCTGTAACTTGTTCAACTCCTTGCGCAGATCTCTACTTCCAAGCTTTCCAGTGGAACACTGCATATGCAAGTATCTAGACTTCAATCGCAGGCTTGAGCTGCGATGCACGGTCCCTCCGCAGTGTATCACAGCGTCGCTATCGAAAGTAGCGTTCTCGTTGTCTAGTATTTGTTCAGCACCTACGTAGAGCCATGTTGTGGGCTTCACGAGAACTAGACCAGCTTCGTTGGGGCATTCGCCGTTCACTAGCAGCTGTGAGATCAACTCAGGCATATCCTCATCTGTGGAGTTCAGTAGTCGTGCCTTGTGTCTCCAGAACAGCGGCGCTGTCAAGCCCCGAGACCAGCCTTCAGCATCGTCTCCTGCCCCTTGCACATAACTCCCTTCAAACATTTCACCGCCAAGAACTGTCCTCGACGTTGTACACAGCACTACCCGGTGAAACTCTTCAAATACAGGCACTTGTAATATATCGCCTTCTCGTGTCACGAACACTGGTCTAAGGGGCTTGTGCAAAGATGCTCGGAGAGTTGACAAATTGATACCCAGCTCTTGAAGCTGGCGCACGAAGCGAGGGATTCTGGCTTCAATCTGGGCGTGTTCAGAAGCAGACACCGACATCGTTGCTGTAAATAGTGTATGTGACTCCTCGAGCTCTGGGAAGAGAACTCGATTCAGCACGCAGCACCAAATTGGAACCGTCTTGGACAGGGCATCTGGCATTCGCTTCCCTCTTCTAGTCGAGTCGACTATTATGCAGCTAATACGTTTCAGCAGAGACATCTTCGCCTTGGATCGCATGTCCTGCGTACCCGTCGAACTGACCGATAACGTCCAGCACTTGCGTGTTGAGTCTCCTCAGGCTGAAGGCCCATTCGTTCATGTGTCCGTCGGTACTTTTGAAGTATGCACTCGCCGTCTTGCGCTCGGGTGGTATGTACCAGCTCCCGCAACGCTCATTCGCAATGAGTGGCAGCCGCACTGCATCTGCCACAGAGCATACAAATGTTGCATCTTCTGTGATTGATTTCAGACGATTTGAAATAGATAGCGTAGAGCGCTTCAACGACGACAGAATTTCGGAGAAATTCGTGGACTGTGATGGGAAGATAATGTCGGACGTCTGCAAGGGACGTGACATGCTTGCTTGTATCCAATTGAAGCAATTAATGCTGTCTTATTGAATAAATGTGCATATATAACGCGAAAGATTCCTGGGACATTGTACGTTGCGTCTTTTATTGACTCCGCGTAGTTAGAACTATCTGATCCAACATAGCGAAGCGTAATGGGCTTGAGTATCAAAAGGTACGTCAGTGTCAGCTACAGCCGAAGTTCTGGAAAAGATCGCTGCCCACATGTCTATCTTATCGATACCACTAGCGTCTTGGCGGCAGGAATTGGCACTAGCGCAAGCTCCACAAAATACAACGCGCAACAACAATTCGCGACAAGTAGATTTTGGACTCTCGTAGAACAACGCGCAATCATTGCCTCTACAAAACTCACACCATGTGAACACGATTCTGTCAACATGTCTACATTCGATGTTATTCCAATTGCGCGCTTCGCAGGCTCTAGTGCTGCGATCAAGAGACCACGGGTGGGTATCTGCTGTGAGCGGGAAGCTTTTGGGGGGACATAATAGCTAATGGTGTATCTAGGAAATTGCATGCTTCTCATATGACAGCGAACACAAGTTCCGCCTCGATGACTCCTCGATCAACTATTACTACCCACCCGCGCTTCCTGCGGACCTCAACGCGGGCTTCGAGACGTTTAACAACTTGAGGGAGGACCAGAAGGGCGATGAGCATATTGACAGCTTGCTGAAGACGATCATGGCATTGGAGAAGAAGGAGGGCAAGAAGTGCGAGGCAGACTTCGTGACGTGGAGGGGCATGATGACCAAGGTCCGCATGCGACACGTTCAAGAAGGGGCAGAGCAGCGAGGCTAATTGAAGCGCAGATCATGGCTGCGCCGTTTGACATGTTCAGCGAGTATGTCAAGCGGAATAGGTCATTTGGGAGGGAGCAAGGCTTACGCATATCAGGTTCGAGATGTACGCAACGTGTTACCAAGTGAGTAGATTGCAGCGCACACTATTAGGAATTTGGCTAACCATTCCGCCATCAAGGGAACGATGTACGTACCGCTCTAAGTCTTGTACAGTATGGTACAGCTCGCGTTCTAATCCGCAATCACAAAACAGCTTTATCGAAGAAGACTACCAGTGGCACCTCGACCAGCGTGCCAAACAGTTGACCCAAAAGTCACGCCGTCAACATTCGGCATCACAAGAGCTGATGCAGTACTGGGGTAAGATTCCCACCACATCCTGCTCTCGCTATCTTTCCTTTTACCTCTTGATTGACCTTTCCCGGGCTACAAATTCGAAACCCTCGCCCTAATCCCGGACATCTGGGACAACGTATCGCGCGAATACATTGAGTCGCGGCCCTCGCTGCCCGTCAGCAACAAGGCCCAATACTGCTCCGTCGTCCGCACTGCCATCGGCACCTCCTCTATGGTCATCGGCGGCGAAGTAGACGCCCGTAAGTCGCCCCCTTGCGATCCCACGCCCTCTTTCCCTTGGATCATCTAGAGAATCTCTCACTCACACACACAGTATGGGACTCCAAGCCCTCCAAACCCTCTCCCGACCCAACCTCCACCTCCACCTTCAGCCTCCAAGACGACCCCTCCACCGACGAACCCATAAATTGGGTCGAGCTCAAAACCGCAATTTGGCCGGCAACGACCGGAGAAATGCTCACATTCGAGCGTAAGCTGCTCAAGTTCTGGATCCAATCCTTCCTGCTCGGCGTGCCGCGCATCATCGTTGGCTTCCGTGACAGGCACGGCATCCTGCGCAGCCTCGAGGAGCTGCAGACACACAGCTTGCCCGGGATGGTCAAGCGGCAGCACGCGTCTTGGGACGGCAATACGTGTGTGAACTTTGCGGCTGGGTTCTTGGCGTGTATGTTTCTTCCTCTTCATATCTCCTATCCATCTCCTCTCCCTCCTCGCTCCGTTCCCTATTACTTCTCTGAACACGTTACATAATGAAAGCCTACTAACACAAACAGACCTCAAAGAGACGGTGACTACGCCAGAAAAATACCGCATCCGCCGCACAAAGGGCTCGCCGACAATCGAAGTCGTCAAACTCCCGAGCGCACTCGGCGACTACTCGCACATCCTCTCCGCAGAGTTTGTGCAGTGGCGGGAGGAGGGCGGCAACGAGACGTCTGGTTGATGCCAACTGCGTGCGGCGGATGGCAGGTATTGGGGATGGCAGGGGCGCGGAGGGGGTGAATTTGGGAGCAGACTTGATAGCCAGTAGAGAATGAACAAGTTATCTGATACCCAACATGATAGAAACCTCGTAGCATGTGCAGTGCCCTAGTATTGAGAATGGTGCAGAGTAAGGACACCACGGTCAGGCTAGCCATGAATTGTGAATGAGGGAACATGGCCATCGTGAGATATGGCAGCGAGGACACGACGAGACGAATAGGAAGGGGGAATTAAAATAGTAGATATAATAGCTAGTAGAGAATGTACTCATCTATCCCATGTCTAACACCATAGAAACCTCATAGCATGTATAGTAAACTACTATTGTACCCACACAGACTAAGCACACCACGACGGGACCGCGTAGGATTCTATAAATATACCCACAGAACCACGCCTAAAGATTCGTAGCGAGGACACGCCGAGACGAACAGGAAGGAAGAAGGTCATAGCAGACTTGATAGCCAGTAGAGAATCAACAAGTTATATAATGCCTAACACGATAGAAAACCGCTTAGTATATAGACTGAATTACTATTAAACGCTATATAGGGTATACATTCTAGACTTAGCGTAGCTATATATTATAAAATATACCTATAGAACCACGCGTGAAAATTCATAGTAGGAATTATAATTAGTCGAAGAGAATAGAGTAACGTACTACTAAGTCCGATAGCTACAGAACCAAGTATTACATAAGATATCAAGAACACAACGACTCAAACCCCTCTGAACTCTAAACCCCCTTTTCTAACACGATACCTATAAAGGCGCGAATTACCAGACTATGATGCCCCCAGCACCCGGCTGTCCTGTTGGTAGGATTGTATTTTGCTGTGATGGGTTGGGTGTCAAGTCATCATAGCTGCCGCGTCTCGCTATTCGGGGTCTGAGTTGTTATTCGAGTCTAGGGTAGTGTATGTAATATGGAACGTAGGAACGATATAAGAAAGGCCATGAGATACATGATATAACGTTTGAAGCGACTGGGTTATTCTAGTTCTTCTATTAATTATCTATTCATCCCCTGTTTTATTCTCGTTCTATGTTCTTTTCAAGCTTAGCGAGGGACAGGGACAGGCAGGGGACTTAAGCCAAGTGGTTAATGAATGCTACTATGCACACGACTAGCTAGCCCGCTGAATGGCCAGATAGATGGCTGTCAAACTAGGCAGTTGAGTGAGTAACCAAGTAAGTAAGTGAGTAACAGGGTGGCAGGACTACAAAGGCCTATATACAAACAAACGGATGGACTCTCAAACACTCTTAAACTTCTCAATCCGTATTATTTCGAACACGTTCACTGCCCCCTCTCCCGGCCCGGCCCGGTAATTGATTCCACAAACTCCTCCTACGTCCCCAGAGAAAACGAGGAAACAAAGAAACAGCCCCTGCCTGATACTTAGATCCATACCACCTCAGGGACCCGTGAGTAACAACACAGGAATCAGCAGCTCATCAGCCGAGAAAGAAAAAAAAAAGCCGTTCCAAAAAAAAAAAAAAAAAGGCCATGGTGGTAGATCTTTCAGCTGTTGCTTGTAATTACTGTTTTGATTTTTTCGAAGACATGGCATACCATAACTCACACAAAACATCAAGCATCTACCTGACCTAACGCAACTTAAGCTTATAGTATTGAGCTCGGAGTATTAAGCTCGCAGTATCAAGCTCGCAGTATCAAGCTCGCAGTATCAAGCTCGCAGTATCAAGTTCGGAGTATCAAGCTCGCAGTATCAACCTCGCAGTATGTATCAAGCTCGCAGTATCAAGTCCGCCGTATGTATCAAGCATCATGAGACAGTGGCTATTTTCTCTTAATATTACTTATATTACTTGTCGAGTATATAGTATCACGGGATCTTTGAGCGGTTGCCGTGTGGTTTTCAGGCTTCAAAAGGTTCGGTAACACTAGTCAGATGACTAGGACTAGTCATTTTGGCTGAGTGGTTACGACAGCCGGGAGGGAGGGCGGAGGGAAGGGGATGTGGATTTGCTTTTACTTTTGGATTGCTTTACTTTACTTTACTTTACTTTGCTTTGCTCTACTTTGCTTTACTTTACTCTACTTTGCTTTACTTTACTCTACTTTGCTTTACTTTACTCTACTTTGCTTTACTTTACTTTACTCTACTTTACTTTACTTTACTTTGCTTTACTCTACTCTACTCTACTCTACTCTACTCTACTCTACTCTACTCCACTTTACTCTACTTCACTCTACTCTACTTCACTTTCCTATTGTCTTTGCTTTGCTATGCTTTTGCTTTGCTTTACTTTTACTTTTACTTTTGCTTGCAGAATATACTACTATACTACACACACAGACTTCAAGCGGCGCTTCATATTAAACTTTAGACGTTACCACGGAGTAACTGACTGTATGTTTATGCGGGTGTGGGCGTGGGGTATAATGTGGATATATAATCGGGCGGACGGGCGGGGTTTAGTATGGCTTCTCTGATGAATTACGGATGGATTTAGTTGTAGGTATGGGTAATTATTGGTAATTATGGGTAGGTATGGGTAGATATGATAATAATAATGCTGTAAGGGAGAAAGTGTATACACAGCACAAACCCCTAAAACCAGCATCGACAGATGCAATCACGTAGTCTCAAGTACCGAAACAGGCGATGAAAAATCTGGCATTTCAATTTTCGAAAGCGCTATACCCACACACACACACACACACACACACACACACACACCCACAACACAGACGCCACGACCCAGAGAAGGAGGCCTTTCGAAGAAGACAAGAAAAATCTGAAACAGCATGCATTCATGGACGCCGACGCCGCCTACCGGCTTCGGGAGACGGGATCCGGGCACCCCACCCGGTGCGTGCGTGCGTGCATGCGTGCCTGAGCAGGCAAGAAGAACGCTAACAGCCTGCAGAAGGCTTTTTTTATGTGCAGTTGTGCCTGGGAAGAACAGGGGGAGGGAGAGAGGAATCTAGAATGCATATGCAGGTACATACCGCTCCAGATATTCCTATCTCTCCATGGCGGGGATGAATAGAGTATGTTTCACCTGGGACTAGGAGGACGCGGGAAAGGAAGGAGTGGGCGGCTGCTCGAGTCAGCGATGGAGACATACATTATTACATACCATGGCGGCCGTGCTGATAGATGGACAGTGTGGAAGTGTGTGTGCTCAGATCGGAAGTACAAGTACAGTGTATGCGGTTAGCCAATCTGCCATCCTGCCTCGTGCTGTGGCAATACACTGGACAGTCGTGTATACACACACACGCATGGTGGATGCTCAGTCCATCAGCATAACCCTCGCTTAGGCTGTCATGCTGTTGCAGCCACAGATGTATGTAGCCCCGTGCGTGGCCGTGATGCTCGAGAGCGGCGTGAAAGGCTAATGGTATTGTTGCATCAGCATCCAAGGTGGTCGAAGTCTGTTCGACTGCAAGTATAGTTTCTTTAGCCAACTAGACGTACTCGATAGATCTGCGGGTACTTTGTCTCGAGGTATGATGATAGAGTTTGGGTAAGGTTCTGGTAGTGAACACTGAAGAACAACACGCACATGTACCGTCTTGAGGGTGGATGACAGTGATTACGACTGGTAATTACCTGGCACTTCGTATAAGATGCGAGCGTGTTCTGTAGTTTGGTTCAGTATATGCTTGCCATGCATGTGACGCTTCTCACTTGGAGTCTTTGATGGGCTCAACGCTGCAGCAGTACGGTCCTGGGCATGACTCGTCGACTGCGATGGCAGGGCTATCCCAACATCGATATGCTATAACCGACGTTGATAAACTGGGATAAGCTGTAGTCCTCGTTAGCGAGAGGTAAGTCTGACCGCCTCTCAATCCTATCTTAAGGTCAGACTTCCGGCTAATCATGCCTCGGACAAGAGGCCAATCACGTCTTGTGTGCCGTTCCTGTTTAGCTCGACGGCGGCGGAACAAAGTTGTCGCTAGACCAGAGAAGGCAGCTTGTGGCCAATTGGAAGCATGTCTGGTGCGTGTCGCCGATGTTGGTCGGGGGGGAGAAGCTGGAAGGGCTGGTCGTGAAACCTGAGGCCAACCAAGCGAAGGCCGATGGCCGAGGAGGTGCAGATTTCGAAACACTAGCGGCTTTCCTGGAAGATGTCGTACCTGTATCAGACTCTTCTAATACTTTCTAGTGCAAATCCTATCCGCGGAGTCCATGAGGTTTGTTGATCCAGTCTGAAGACCGTGGCGGCGGCTTTCTATCGCGACCGAAGGGCGATTCGAGATCTGCCCTTAAAGCCTTGGTCTGACGGGCCCGCGCTTTGTGGGGATAGACATGCACCGGCAAGCCTATTCGAAGTCGTTCGTCTGACAGGGTCCGAATAGCTACCTAATTACCTACACGCTGGTGGCTGGACATCGTCATTGTACAGAGCGGCTTGCTCAGTCTGGCAATTGGACGATTATTGTCTACAATCTTGAACACTTTGCCTTTCTCTTCGCGTAGACACAGGGTTTGCTGGCTGTAGTCGCTCGCCTTCATCCTGACAGCTGGTTCGGAGGAGGATGCGATATCTTCTGCTCCTCCGTTCTCTGGACTTACAGTACTCCGCTTCAGACTGCGGGGTTGTGTGGGCGGGATAGCTGCAGTGCTTGCTGCAACGATGGATAGCGAGCACGTACTGTAATTATGTGATCATTCACATCCATTGCCGGCATGTACTGCCGCATGCACTGCTGCATATCGGCCCTCAACTCAACGAGGCATGTCTCCCGACAGTGATCGCCACCGGTGCGTCCAGGTTTGACCATGCAGAGACGACTTGTTGAAGACGTATTAGTGATTAGGGCTACTGCTATCTGTGTCTAGTTTGTGATGTCCTTGCGGGAGTGTCATAACTGTAGATAATTAGTCTGCCCTGTAGCCTAGACTCCCGACGAGAATAGGACGAATATTTGTCCGACGGGTGTGGGTGGTGTGCGATCTGCGCAGACGCAACGACGCGCCATCGCCGTAGAAGAAGAAGCGTATTACGGCAAGCAACGGCAACCCCATAGTACGACGATCGACGCGCTAGATAGGCTAGAAGTGCAAAACAGTCGCCTTGTCCAACGCTTCTACAAGTCGCGAGGACGACAAGACGACGAAGCTATACTAGACTGAAGATCGGTCGGGTCAGACGCTTGGTGGAGGCCTAAAGAATAGACTTTTCTGAGTTCTCGAAGGCATGCGCATGCGTCCAGAGCGCTCGCCAGGCTTCAGCAATACATACAGTAATTAGTGGCCATCGGCTTCGACCGCGGTGGGCTCCCGTCGGCGCGTGGTGGAGATGAAAGTGGATGATGTACATCGCGTGCTGCTGGACTCTAGGTATCATGTCCACGATATGCTTCGCGTGCTGGACTCTAGGTATCATGTCCTCGATATGCTTCGCGTGCTGGACTCTAGGTATCATGTCCACGATACACTGCCCTAGCAATTGGCCATCCCCAGCTCTCACAGTACAGCCATCTGACCGCTCATCTAACCGCCCTCGCCAGGCATGCTGCTTACTGCCAACTACTCTCATCGACAGCAGGATGGACACCCATCTCGCAAGGTTTCCAGTGAGCGCGCGCTCTAGCAGATGATGTATGTATCCATACCACCACTACTAATTACATTACCTCCAGCACCATAGATCTCGGCTCGTATGGGTGCAGTGCATGGCAGTTGGACCGGTGGTGGTGCTGGCCGATCCATAATTAACATATAATTAGTGCAGGCGCGTCCATTTCATAATTGACTAATTAGGCGCCCGCTACTCGATTCGACGAGAGGCGATTCCCACGCGCCCCCCGGCCGGCCACGCTACGTGCATGGATGGATGGATGGATGGATGCAGCCAACAACGGAAAGAAAAAAGAAAAAGCATTCTGAAACATAGTCGCGATGGAACGGATCGTGTGATGATGGTGGTGGTGGAAGAGGTGGAGGTTGGTTAATATGGTGGGCTCAAACCTCCTACTCAGCTGCTGTCGCCTCAGGCACCAAGCAAGCACCAAGCAGCAAGCAACAAGCAGCAAGCATTCTCAAGCCCTCCTGCAGACAGGCAAGCTATTCCAAGCCCCAACGGTCGGCAGCATGTCAACGTTTTCCATAAGAAAAAGAGAACGAAGCAAGGCCGTTGAATGTGCTTGTTCCTGCAGACAGACAAACAGATAATTAGACAGACAGACAGGCAGTCCAACGTGGGCGTGAGAAAGCTATCAATCTCAGACTCGTCCTACTCTAGCATGCATAACCAAAAAGCATTCTACAAATATACACAGAATAAAACGTCTCCGTTGCTAATTAATCAGACGAGCGTGCACTCACTCCGACAGAAAGGAAAAACCAGCGCCATTGCTGATTGCGCTGGTTGGTTGGTGGAGCTAATTAGCCAGCCCTGGGAGCGAACAGAAGTCTCGCTGAGAACTGCCCAAGCCAGGGACCCAATGACGGCACGGGCCATCCAGCCATCCATCCAGCCAGGCAAGCTGCACTTTGCGTTTTATTGACGAAATGTCATCAACGGTGGTAGTACCGTAGTAGTATTAGCAGTAATAGTTCTGAATGTCACAGAAAGGCGAGAGGTGAATAGCAATGAATGAATTATGAGATTGCGCAGGATCCCATCTGCCAAGACTTTGGATATCCGATATAGATGGATAGATGGATGGAATGGCTAATTAGGTAGGTAGGGCAAGGAAATGAGAAATGGGCCCCCCTCCCCCTCCCCCAAAATCCTTTTGCACAGACCAATTTATTACTATGTACAACTCTCGGATTTTCTTCTCGGGAAACGAAGGGAGCGAGCGAGCGAGAGAGAGAGAGAGAGCTACAGTGTACCTAATTAGCACCACACTTTGAGAGTTGAGCTCTTGGTCTATGGATCTATGGATGGTGATGACATGCAATGGAACAGGTGACAGTATGTGAGAGCCAGCGAACAGTCAAGTTCAGAATAATCATCAAGCCTAGTCTGAAGACAAAAGTTGACAAACTGCTCTAAACCAGTCGTGGTAGCACAGTTAGTTAGGCCGCAACATCCAGCAGCAGCAGCAGCATGACTTTTGGGGGTAATAATAGCGTTCGCAATGTACCACGCCAGAAGTGGTAGTTCATTTTAAAACAGAGAACCCGGACTCACCGGACGACAAGGGCAGGAAAACGGTTTGTTGACAAGTCATGTGTATCGATCGAGAGTGTGTGTGTGTGTCAATTGCCGTCGTTTGTCGGCGAAAACGGTTCTATAATACCTTATTCGAGAGAGTGAGGACGGATCACGATTCAGAACAAGGCTCGGGGCAAAAAGGGCAGGCGTGATGGCGTGGGTAACGGATTGAGGAGTGGGTGGTCCGGTCTGGGCGACGAGAAGGATGGTAAAGTAGATGGGAACTCGGGAGTGTGAGAGCAGGATAGGATATAACGGGCATGGTATAGTTTTGTCACCCGGCGACTTTGGAAAGAAGGCGTCAGCAAGAAATAATTGGGCTGAAAGCATAAAACGGGCTCTCTCTCTCTCGCTCTCTAATTATCTTGACCTCGTTCGGACGGCTTGAAGCTTGATCGGTCAGGCATGGGCGTGAGTGGACGGGGTGGGTAGGTAAATGAGAGAAGTGGGTTCTACAACAAGGTCTTTGGGCGGTGACACACGAGTTCTTGCACTGCACGGCTTTTCCCAAGTCTTGACCATTCTGTTGTTGTTCTTGTGGTCTTTGTCAGTGGTCGGCTAGACCGTTCTGAGACTTGCGCACCGAACTGGTGGAGGGTTGTCAAGTCATGTCATGGGAGCGAGGAGGACGAGCGCGCGCGCGCATCGCATCGGTGAAGGAGGGAGGAAAGGGGCTTGGCGCGGCTCTGAGAGGATGGCATGGATGGGCATGGACATAGGCATGGACATAGGCATGGACATAGGCATGGACATAGGAGTTGTGCAGCAGGGCGACTGTGAGTGGAGGAGAGGGAGAGTGCAGACCAGCAGCAGAGAGGTTGAGAGCAGCCAGCGCGGAGTGGCCAGAGAGCCAAATAGGCGACGCATTGGCGCATCAGTCATTGGCGACGATGGAGTGGACAGTGTGTGTGTGTGGTGCGTGTGTGTGGTGGAGAAGAGTGGAGGTGTGGAAGAGTGGAGGTGTGGAAGAGTGGAGGTGTGGAAGAGTGGAAAAAAGAGTGGATGCAGTGATTAGTTGGGACAGGGCAGGGCAGGGCGCGCGGGCTAATGGACTAATAGACCATGTCGACGACAACATGACAGAGGCGGGCGGACGGACGGGGAGGCTAGAAAGACTAGGTACTGTACATAGTACATATTACAGTACGTACATTCATAGCTAGAAATAGAAATAGAAATCATTAGCTGCAATCATCATCCCGGCGCCTCCAGCCAGCCCGCCCAACCCAACGGACAAGCAAGACCGAGACAGACAAGCCATATACGGTCAACGGTAAGTAATTACAACAACAACAGCAGTGAAGACGAAGACTCTGAAGAGTAATAGTAGTCTGGCTACCCCAAATAGCTGCTGCCCCTCGCCCAAGTGCAGCCGCCTGTGCAGCATCACGACCACTACCACCACCACCAGTCAGTCACCAGTCAACCACCACTACCACTCCTCCACCACCACAAACCCCCCCAGCAAGCCCCCCAGCTGTCAGTCAAGTCCCCCCCCCCCTAAGCAGCAGGCAACACCCCAGCACCAGCACCAGCACCAGCACCAGCACCCACAACTACAACTACAACAACAAACTCCCCCAGTCGTCTCTCCCGTCCCCTCTTTCTGTCCTCCGTCCTCTCCCCATCAGCCAGCCCGCCCAGCTTTCTTCTTACCCCCCTCCCCCCTCCCCAAAAGTAAGTAAGCAAGCAAGTCTAAGTCAAGTCCAGTTAGCAGCCGCATCTTCTGCTCCTCTGCTCTTCTGCTCTCTCTTCTGCTCGCTTTTGCCCTTGGCCATCCCTGTTTCACCAATTGCTCACACACCTAAAGCTGCCCGCCTCCCCCCTCCTCACACTCGAGTTTCATCTTTCTTCAAACCCGCCCACTCCATTTCTCAAACCATCTTCCCACTCTTCTTACTTCCACACCTTCTCCTCCTCCTCGTCCATTCTCCACCACCATCACCACCACCACAACTACACCACCACCTCCTCCTCTTCCTCCACATCCCTTTCACTGCTTCGTTCACCTCCAACGCGAGACGTCTTGACTCTTTTTTGCTTCGAGGCAGGCCCTCGCTGTTGTTTCGCTCTCTTCGCAATCAATCCATTTTCCATCCTCTGCACCGCCCGTCTGTGTCGCGCGCCTTTTGCTTTCCCTCTTCCATCCAAATCCACTCCCCCCCCGGCAGGTCCTGTTTCTATTTCATCTCAATCAAAACACCAAATCCCCCTCAATTCTACAATCGCTGCGCGTCTCATATATATCCTTCTTTTGTTTTCAACACGCTCGCCCTGAAGGTCCACGCCTCGTTCGTGTCCTGCTGCTGCTGCTGCTGCTGCTGCTGCTGCAAGCATGTACTCCAGCTCTCATGCTCAGATGGCTCCGCCCCAGCAGCGCTCCGTTGCTCCTGAAACCTTTCTATTAGATCAGGACGCGCAACAAAGCCTGCCGCCAGACTCGATTGTAGCGCTCCAGCAGGTCGATAATTGTAAGTACTCGTCCACCGAAACTGCAATTGAAAGACTCGTTCGTTAATGCGCCGCACCAGTAAAATACTTTCTCATATCTGCGCCTGTCGACTGGCAACCCGATCAATACATTCGCAGGTTTCTGCTACCCACGGGCGAATATGTCTCGTGTGTGCTGTGGTATGTCCATCATCTCGACTTCTCCTCCTCCAGTCCCCACTCCCTCACACACAATCGATAGGAACAACCTCTTCCACATCTCCGGCACCGATATTGTCCGCTGTCTTTCCTTTCGCTTCCAGGCTTTTGGTCGTCCTGTGAAGAACTCCAAGAAGTTCGAGGAAGGTATCTTTTCGGATCTGCGCAATCTCAAGTCGGGCACGGATGCGTCGCTGGAGGAGCCAAAGAGCGCGTTCCTTGATTTCCTGTACAAGAACAACTGCATTCGTACCCAGAAGAAGCAGAAGGTCTTTTACTGGTATAGTGTGCCCCATGACAGGCTGTTCCTAGACGCGCTTGAGCGTGATTTGAAGCGGGAGAAGATGGGGCAGGAGGCCACCACCATGGCCGTCAGCGAGCCGGCCCTGTCCTTTGAGTTTGACTCGTCGCAGTCGCTGTTTGAGCAATTGACAAAGGCACAACAGACAAACTCCTCCTCCTTCAACAGCAACAACAATACCAGCAGTGTTCAGAACTATTCGCACTCGACCTCTCCAGTCATGCGCGCCATCGACTCCATGCCCCCGCCTCAGATGATGCCACAGAGCCTGCCCCCAGCCGTCTCTGCTGACGACTCGTTGAACCACATGGCTGCCTTCAATCACCACCACATGGCCATGCCCGCCTCCAGCATGGCCAACCCTGCGCACACCATCATCAAGAGTCGGGAGCGCGAATACACCCCAAGTGCTGGTCAGTTTGACCGCAATGGTATCCCCATCTCTCAGGTCCACCAGCGCCATAGCTCAATGCCTGCATACATGGAATACTCCCCTGCCCCCTCCTTTGTGTCCTCACACTACGATGACTATAGCAATCGTGGTCTCTCCTTTGAGCCAATCACCCCTCCCCAGCAGCACATGGGCATGGGCACTGAGCCTGCCTACATTGCCAATGAAGAGACTGGTCTCTACACGGCCATCCCGGACATGGGTGTCTCGCACAGCTTCAATCCGTTAATGCAACTTCCCCCCTCAAACCTGTCTGGGCCCCAATTCCCCAGCATGTCCAGACCCTTCCCTTCAGGCAATGTCTACAACGTTATTGAAGGCTCACCCACCTACAAGCAGAGGCGGCGCAGATCCTCCATTTCCGCCAGCGCCGTTGCCGCCGCTGCCGTCACTGCGACCGGTGGTGGTGGTGGCGCACAGTCACACACAGTCCACCGACCCAGTGAATTGCGTAGATCAATGTCTGCTTCTGTCGCTCCTGTCCCGGAGACTGACGAGTCTGCACAAAACTCGCCACAGAGCGCTGCAGTGGCCCAGATCCCGAATGCCGCCGACTACCACAACAACCACGTCAACTCGCACAAAGTTGACGTTCAGGCCTCCCGACATGGAACTCCTCTGGCAACCATTGAAGGCAGTCCTGTGCAGCAACCGGCCATGCTCGCCCACGAAGACTTTGGCAACATGACGACGACGACACACAGCGACTACGAGCCGATGCAACACAACATGGCTCGCAATCCCGCTCCGGGGGGAATCTACCGACGCGCGCGCAGTGCCACCATGATGGAGCTTGGACCGTATCCCCAGAAGTCGCATTCATGCCCAATTCCCACCTGTGGTCGATTGTTCAGGCGATTGGAGCACCTCAAGAGGTAAGCGCCCGTCGTCGTCAGAAGACAGACATACATTAGCATTGGAACTGTAGCCGCTGACACGAAGCGCTTAGGCACGTGAGGACCCACACCCAAGAACGACCATACGTTTGCTCTCTCTGCAACAAGGCCTTTTCGCGCTCTGACAATCTCGCACAGTAAGTCATTTGCCTTGCCCTTGCCTTGCCTTGCCTTGCCTTACTGCCGCCGCCAAAGTCAAGTCCATACAGTTCGTTCGCATGCTAACGTCAGCCTTAGACATCGCCGCACCCATGAGCCACGCCAAGAAGGCGACCCACTTCCCTTTGACGAAGAGGATCTCGAGGGCGAAGAAGAGGGTCTCGGCTCTCTCGAGGAAGAAGAGTCGCCAGAACCTTCAAACGACTATCTCCACCATCTGTCCATGCCGGCGGCTATTTCGGATATTCCTGGCCCCATGGGTAACGGAATGCACGCGCCACACCAACTCATCGCTGCGCACAACTACTAGACGCTACATCAGAAAAGCACTTTCCATTGCCTTTGTCCATTTTGCCCATTAGACTCGTTTAGTCCACATACAACCGCATCGCGACCAGCATTTTATTTTGGCAACTTTTGTCACGGTCATATATGTATGCCCCCGGGAACGACACGACGCAACGACGCATCTTTTTTTCTTATTACCCGTTCGAACTTTTTGTTTATTTTTATACTTGGCCTGCCCGGTGGCTATCTTCTTTTTGTTCTTGAGTACCTCTTGTTAAAGTGTCTTGCATATTTTGTTTTCTTTTTTTTTTGCAAAATTTTTGTGGTGTTCATCCTCGAGTGGGAAGTCCTCGCGGTGTTGGGCTTATGAAATATTGGTGGTGTCTCGAGAGATTCTGCTGGGATTGTTTCTAGAGAGGAAATAAATACCTTTTTCTGGTCGAGTACATAGAAGAAAGCTCACACGCGCACGCGCGCGCCGATTTGGCGGCGGTGTGTATATTATACTTGCTATACTTGCTTGCTCTGTGTGTGTGTGTGTGTGTGTGTGTGTGTGTGTGTGTGTGTGTGTGTGTGTGTGTGTGTGTGTGTGTGTGGGGTGCTCCGTATGGTGTCGTGAGGTATGTATGTATATCTATCTATCGTTTCCTTGGTTCCATTTTCAGTTCGACTTGATCCATGGCCGACCTTGTCTCTTCATCATATCCACATATACACTTTTTACACACCACGCACCCCTACTTATGCCCCTCATCCCTCCTTCTCACCCTCACCATCCTCCCCCCTATCCTCCCCCCTATCCTCACCCTCCCCCCCATCCTCCCTAGCATTCCACCTCACACACTCCTCAAACCGCACCCCGGCCCCACCAAACACATCCAGCGCACTCCCAATCGTCAAGTCCACCTTGCCGCCGCTCAGCGTCCTGACAAGCTCCAGATCCGCGATACTGCGCCCACCGCCGGCATACGTGACGGGTATATCGCACCAGCGGGCGAGCTTCTGGACAAGAGCGCTGTCGATGCCCGACTGCAGGCCTTCGTTGTCCGCGGCGTGGATGAGGAATTCGGAGCAGTGCGGTTGGAGGTGGGATATTGTTTCTGTTTTTGGGGGGGTTTAGATATGGTTGGATGGGATGTGTTTATTGTATATTTATTAATACCTTGATTAAGTTCCATGTCCGTGACAGTCTGCCACTTATCCGTCGCGACGAACCAGGTTGAGCCGCGTCGGCGGCAGCTCAGGTCGATGACGAGCTTGTGCGTGTCGTTGTCGAGCGCGCGGAGCACGCTGTCGAGGCGGGCTTGCGAGAAGGTGCCGTTGGGGAAGAGGTGTGAGGTTAGGATTACCTGGTTTGAGCGCGGGACGCGCGGGGCGTGGGGATTAGCTCTTTTGTTGTGCGTGTTTGTGTTGTTTTTCGGTTTGGGGTTCGTGTGTGGGTGTGTGTGTGTTTCTGGGGGTTTCCTTTGTGTGTATGTGTATGTGTATGATTCAACCTACCTTCTCGGCGCCCCACGCAATCCACGATGCAGCATTCCCGTCGTTGATCCCGCCGCCGACTTGCAGGCCGCCGGGCCATGTATCGAGGGCTTCCCGCGCGGCGGCTTCGTTGCCGGGGCCGAGCATGATGATGTGTGCGCCGCGGAGGTCGTGGGCTTTGTAGAGCTGGGCGAAGTGGCGGGCTGGGTGCGGGGAGATGTGGTTTGTGCGGAGGGTGGACGGGGTGCTGGGGGAGAGGGTGCCGCCGACGATTTGCTTGACGCTGCCGGCGTGGAGGTCGATGCAGGGGCGGAAGCGTGTCATTTTTGGGTCGTGGTGGTGGTGTTGTTTGTGGGATGGGGAGTTGAGGGGTTGTGTGTGTGGTTTAATGTAGAGGATTCAATTGATCTGTCGTCATCGCTTGGACTTGGTGACCAAGCCTAAACTGGAAATATATATACACTAACGCGACCACGACACACCCGCCCTCCGATCGTCTCCCTTCTCTCCACCTCCACAACCTCCACCACCACAACAACAACAACAACACCAACCCTCCTCACAAACCCACCACCACACCCTCACTATTCCTACCCACCATCTCTACACCGCCAACACCCTCCCTCCTACCCTCTCACACCAAACCAAACCCTCCCCCAAACATGTCCAACCGCGCACCCCCCGCCGCCCCCTCCCGCGCCCCCTCCGCCCGCGCCCAACAGCACGACACCACAACCTCAACAACCCACCCCAGCATCCGCCGCAACCTCTTCCAGCCCGCGCTCTCCAGACGGCCCGGAACCGCCGCGTCCAGCTCGTCGGCCAGCACCGCCACGCTTGCGCTCCACGCGCCGGATTCGCCGCCTCTGGCACCTGCTGCGCCGGCACGGGTTGCGTCGCGGAAGATGTCCGGGCGTGGCGCGTGGAATGAGGAGAAGGTGCGGGGAAGGAGTCGTGGGGGGTCGGTGATGAGTACTGGTGTGGGTGCGAGCGCGAGTGCCGGGGATGTGTTTGGTGGTAGAGCTGATGGCGGCACCCAGGAAGAAGAGGAGGAGGAAGAAGAGGAGTATGGGGATATTGTGGCGCGCGACGAGAGCGGGAGTTATATCGTGGATACGCTGGGGCTGATGATGCCGCCGATGCCGGGGGCCAAGGAGGACGGGGACGACGAGCTGGCCGAGGACGAGATGCGACTGATTGAGATTCTGGGCCGTGGCGGGGAGTTGAGCGGGGAGATTCATGGGGAATTGGGTAATGTTTTTCTTTCTTGTTCCCCCCATCCCCCCCCTCCTGTGATATTTTGGAGTTGGGGCAAGTGAAGGAAGCTGGCTGACTTGTGGGAAATTTTTTTTTTTTGCAGAGTTGAAGGCTTCGCTGGCTGCGAGCTTGCAGGCCAAGTTGGCGAGTCTGGACAGAGATAGGTGGATGTTTGAGTCTGAGGATGTGGGCTCGCCGTGAAGAGGTGAGAAAAAGATGTCTATTCCGGATGCATACGCTATGGTCACTATTACATCGTACAGACGAGACGCCGGAGACTCCCTTGCTACTTATGGCGCGCATGCAGAGAAAAAGACATGCGACACTGTACACACACACAACATCTCAATCCACACCCGGCGCCGGAGCAGCAGCCTGGACTCTCCTCTTTTGCTGCGGCGCGCCACCTCCACCACCGCCGCCCATGAACATGTTCATCATGTCACCGAGCGGGTTGTATGCCTTGGGTATCCTCACTCCAAAGTACCTCTCGCCAATCTGATCCAGCGCATCGCCCCACGTGCCGACATCTCGGATCTGAGCCTCGTATTGTTTTCGTAGCTTCAAGAATGGTGCTTGGGCGCCGCGCTCGACGGCCAACAACAGCAAGCCGAGGAAATTGAGCAGTGGCATGCTTGGGTATATGTTGACGTCGACATCTTGGTTGTCAACCTTCTTGGATGGAAGACCTGGGTTCTTCTCTTCGAGCTTGCGCGTAAATAGGAAGAATGACTGTTTCGCTCCCATGTAGTTGCCCGTGAGAAGGTACGGAAGCACAGCCCGTGAAACGTACAGCGGCGCCGTGGACGGCTCATCTTCCGTATACCATTCATACTCGAGCGTGCTCAGCGCGACAGGCGAATCGCGCGTGCCAAGCAGAAAGTGTCGCTCCGCATCATACGTCTCGTCGTCTGCCATGCCATAATTAGCCTCAGATCTATCTCCTCGCTGCACATGCCTTCCCCCAAGCCCAAATATCTTACCAGCCGCAAACAACATGCCCGCCACATGATGCATCTCCGCATCCCCCATCTCGCTCTCCCCGAACCGCGCACTCCACCCCACCGCCTCATTGATGAACCGCTTCCGCGTCGGCTCCCCCGCCGGAAACCCGCGCATCAGCGTGATCAGCCGGCCTTTGCTCTCCGCATTCACGCCAATCTCGCTCTTGTTGTACACCTCCAGCAGGAACAGCGCCAGGTCGCCGCCGGACCCGCCCTGGCCTGCCTTGAGCAGTAGCTGTGCGCCCGAGTAGAGGATCGAGATGGCGGGGTCGGGCTGCGACTGTTTGATGTAGCGTGAGGCGATTACGCGGAGCTGTTGGTGGGCTTCGTAGAATTGGCCTTCTTCGATTCTGGCGTTGGGGAGGGGGCGTGTTAGTAGAGAGGGTCTTGATTTACTTTGAGTTTGGGGAGGGGAGGGGAGGAGAGGGAGGGATGTGTACTTCGCTTGTTGGCGTGCTATTGTCTTTTCGATCTTCGACATGGCTGCAGGTGGGCGAGGGGGAGTTGGTATGGGTGAGGGTTGGGTTGTTGTGGACGGTTGATATTTTTGGTGTTGATCGACTGTTCTGCTAGAGCTTTGAGCGGCGATGATGGAATGCGGATGCTGCCATGTTTAAGCGTGCCAGGTTTTGGGCTTCGGTATGATATCTACGACTAGCGTGATGCTATGTGCGCGCGAGGCTGCTCGAGAGATTGCAATCGACATGGTATTTGTGTGAGCCGATGCTGTATATTTAGGTCATTTCGAGGTTGCTACATTAATGGTCTAATGCTACATGGATAGTGAGAATGTCTGATATGTGACATAAAGCGAATTCGTTCATATGACAGAAAGTTGACCAAGAATCGGAAGACGAGCCATCGTGCACTTGATAATAGATATCAGGGAACATTGAGCTAGAGAACTACGACCACGTAACAGATTACTAACATGCCTTCCAGAAGTTTGGACACGGCGTCTTCCCAAAATTAATATGGCGCTGCCGATATGCTGAGCGTGCTCTGAGGGGCGTCGGCGGCCGAAGGCTCAGTCAGTCAAATTTCCACAGTCTTATCCCACTCGGTGAGATATACCATCAAGGGGCTAATAGTTCCAAGGGCTCAGTCTTTCAAAAACTTTAACAAGCGTAAAATCGCATCTTCACCGCCACCTCTTTGTGCGGGTGTGTCCTATAGGAGCTGTTGCAACAGACATGATCGTGGTCGAGAAGGCCTCAGAACGGGCGCATCCTGGGCAGATGAGATATTTGCAAGACTCATCAACGATAGTGCGCATCTAGAGTTGGTGCATGCAAGGAAAGTAAGACGCGTACATGTTGTGATTGAGTTGACGAGATGCAGTAGAAGTTGGGAGCCGTGCCGAGGAAAGGAAGACGAGTGAACAGGACGAGTAAATAAAAAGCCACAGCCGACGCCAAGTGTGGCCAGATCCCACCGATCGCCCACGGCCTCGCCGTACAACTACAACACTACACGTGTAAAAACGTGCTAAGACAGGAACATCAGCCCTGCGCTGCCCAAATCTGTTCTCCCCCATCTCTCAAACGAGTAAAGTGCATCGCCAGCGAAAACACACTCGTGGTCGCGACCGACTGAACGCAGATGGAGATCTTGACACTACCCGAGTGCTCGCTCGACCCTGATGGCTTGCAGTTCCAGACGACGCCAGCACCGTGGCTTTTGCCCGGACTGGGACAAGTCAACGATGGGATTACCGAATCTGTCTGATCTCAGGGCGTTTGATCGCTTTCTGACGTGGTCATGGGCGATTTTGACGGCTTGATTCGAAAGTCTGGAGTGTCCTATGGTAAATTGGACTCGACTAAGTTTTACCCCTTGAGGCTCAGCATTCTGAATGGCATGGTGTGTCTTCATGGTATATATACTTGCAGCGCCACTAGATGGATGGATGTTGGATCACTGTGACTTTCTGGCAGAAGTAAAAGGCTACATTCGTTTTATTACAAAAGTCGTTCAAGATGTTGAAGGCCGCATACATTCATTTCGTGCTGGTGCTGCTGGCTGCTTGTGCTCTCGCGCAAACAACAGTGCCATGCAAATGCACGAGTACCATGTATTGGAGGACGTATACTCTGAGAAGAACAGTTACTGGATCCGCGTCATGTACCAGCTTGAAGTTAACACCCACATGTCCTACATCAACACCAACCTCAACCTCCAAGGCATCTACAGTGGCCACCCCGACCTCTTCAAAGCCCACGACGACGAGCACCACTCCTAAACCAAGCTCCAGCTCAGCGCCGACTCCTACTCCTACTTCTACTCCAAAGCCGTCATCGACATCCTTCTCTACTTCGACTACTTCGCCTAAACCTTCTTCGACTTCTACCTCCGTATCTACTACTTCATCAAAGTCTTCTACGACGCCTAGCCCGTCACCGACCTCGACTTCTTCGCCGAAACCATCTTCGACATCTTTAACATCTACTTTGATATCTACTACTTCATCCAAGTCCTCTACAACACCCAGCCCTTCACCGATCTCGACCACGTCACCAAAGCCATCTACAACCTCAACTACCTCGTCAAAGCCGGCGAGTTCGTCCACAATCACAGGATGTGCTCCGACACCGACGAACAAGAGTTCTGGTAAGTTTTAACATCTCCATAAAAACGTTGAGACAACCACTAATTCTCCCCAGGCACTAAACGAGGAGTATCGTACAACGACTTGGCCTTGACAAACCTGTTCTCTACGTCCTGCGTGAAGAGCAAAGCCTCATGGGCGTACAATTGGTATAGCGCACCTGCCAATCAAGGCTCAGCTGCCGCATACAACACCGCCCTGACCTTCATCCCCATGCTCTGGAGCGCTGCAGATGCCCTGACAAGCGTATGGAACGCCAATGCCAACGCAGCAATTGCCAACGGAGCCAAGGCGCTGCTCTCCTTCAACGAGCCAGATGGCTGCTCGGACGGCGGCTCCTGCATGAATGCGACCTACGCGGCACAGAGCTACAAGACTTGGATGCAGCCGTTTGCCGGTAAAGCGAAGATTGGCGCTCCCGGTATCACGAACGGAGGTGCCCCGATGGGGCTGACCTATCTGCAGAACTTCATGCAGGCCTGCAGTGGGTGCACCATTGACTTCATCACGATCCACTGGTACTCGGATGCTAGCCAGATTTCGGCATTCAAGAGCTATGTCCAGCAGGCGTACACGGCAGGTGGGAACAAGCCGATTTGGATCACGGAGTTTGGTTGCACGAGTGGGACAGACGCGCAGGTGCAGGCGTTCATGAAGGATGTCCTGCCTTGGTTGGACGCGCAGTCCTATGTGGAGAAATATGCCTTCTTTGGAGCGTTTGCGCAAAACCCGAGTGCGCCTTTCCTTTGGCAGGAGACGCTGGTGAACCAGGCTGGCACTGCATTGAGCAATACTGGCGTTATCTACGACCAGATATGATATCCTTTTTACTGTAATGGCTGATGTTTTCTTGGGTGGACATCGATATACTGGAGTCACTAACTGATGGGATGGAGGCGGCTTATCTCTAGATACCCATTCAATCAACTGCTTGCTGAACACTTCCAGACTTCTCTTCTTATTGCCATATTCTTCCATTCCTTGCCAAGCCTCTTCGCCTTAGCACTCATTAATCTTTCACGGGTAGTCGCCAACATGGCAACGAAACAGCATCGAAGTCCAGAGCTCGCCATTACAATACGTATCCCCCGTCCCCTCAAGCATGCGTGTGCTATTTTCACCACAGCATCTTCACAGCATAGGAAGCCCGCTCGACAGAGATCTTTGAACCGAATACTGGATTGTCGGCACGCGCCGAAGTCGCACTCACTCGGCGTCGATCTGAATGTCAAATTCATAGAAGCACAGACATATCAGTCAAGGACTACTATCCCAAATCACACAAGTGCATCATGGGATGACAAAGATGCCTTAGCGACGGTAGCCATGGGGTAGAAGGATGGGAATCTGGAACATTAACATGGAGTTGAACTTGAACCTCAGGCTACATGTGTTTTCAGCACGCTAACCATTTTAGGTATGAGAGCCAAATCTAGACCACGACGGGACTGCCGAACGCCAAGTCCTGACATCGACGACTCAACCAGGATGCATTTACCCCTGCAATCGTCTAATACTTATTCATGCAACGCGCTTTTACCTGCTTCACTGCATGCCCCATGTCTACATCAGGCCGTCTATCGCGTAACATTGGTGAAGAGAAGGGTCGTCTGCTAATCAGCATGATGGATGCTCTTCATGACACTATCTCTAAAACACCGTAACACAACCTTCCTAGCTGCCAACATGCTCCGATGGACGTCCGAATGACCCATCAAGTGCTTCATAAACACGATAAGCCTGCTCACGTGGTCTCCATGCAGCCAGTCTGTCGGCAGTACACTAGCTGAGTCACCTTCTCAAAAGACAGTATCTCGTCTGCATGGAAGCGCCCTCTTAGCTGGAGAATACAGTCAGCCTGTTGAGGAGTATCCGTCTCCATAACGACGCCGTTGTCCTTTGATATTCACCAGGCTGCTCTTATACAATGCTCAAAAGGCATATTATTCGAGAGAGAAAGCTGCACTACGCATAGAGAAGGCTAGTGGGCAACCGAACAGTGCGCTTGGATCGACCGTCTTTTCTCTCTCTTCTTCACGCGCACAACATATGGCCTAGCCCCAGGATATCTCAGGTGGGTGTTCGTGACGGCGATCTAAGAACCCACCCCTGGCTCCACCTTGCTGCAAGCGCCACAAGAGAATGAAAGCCACCATACGCAACCCAGACTTGTACCCTCGCCAGTATTTATATACCTCATGAGCTCCAGGTTCACCCGACTTCCCCATTTCATCGACATCATGGGCAAAGAAACCGGTTACGTCGTGGAAGAGAAGGCGCCAGCCTACGGCTCGGGCGACGAAGAAGCTTCGATCAACGGTGTGATTGAGAATGTCGACGGTCTGGCTCGTCAGCTCTCCAATCGTCAGATTCAATGGATGACCTTGGGTGGTGCTATCGGGACAGCTCTGTTCGTATCGATAGGCTGGGGTCTCATTGGCGGTGGACCAGGTCAGTATTCGCAGCGATCTGTTGGTATCTGTTATTGAACAAATTTCTAGGTTCTCTACTCATTGCCTTCACTTTCTACTCCTTAGTCATCGCTGCTGTCAACAATTGTATCGCCGAGATGACCACTTTCATGGTATGATATTTACCACTCGAGTGTTGCCTACTTGCTAACAGACGATAAGCCTGTCTCCAGTTCTTTCATCAAGTTTGCTAGCATGTACGTCGACGATGCATTCGGATTCATGGCCGGGTGGAACTTCTTCCTATACGAGGCTATCCTTATCCCATTCGAGATCTCGGCACTCAATTTGGTGCTAACGTATTGGAGAGACGATATCCCGTTAGCTGCAGTCTGCGCGGTCGTCATTCTCCTGTACGCCATCTTCAACGTCTTCGTTGTCAAGTGGTATGGCGAAGCGGAATTCTGGCTCGCTTCCGGCAAACTTATCCTCATTGTCATGCTATTTTGTTTCACATTCGTCACAATGTGCGGAGGCAACCCCAAGCACGATGCGTACGGTTTCAGGTACTGGCGTGAGCCCGGTGCTTTTGCTGAAAGCGTTACGACTGGCCCTCTTGGAAAATTCGAGGGATTCCTATCCTCGCTCTTTACTGCGGCATGGACCGTCTTTGGTCCAGAGTATATCTCCATGGTCGCTGGTGAGGCTGTGTCTCCTCGCACTACCATCAAACAGGCCTTCAAGACTGTTTACTGGCGCTTCGGTGTCTTTTTCATCGTCGGTGCTCTCTGTGTCGGTATCGTGGTTCCGTACAACGACAAGACTCTCACACATGTCCTCAGCACATCAGGTAGCGGCACTGGCGCAGCCTCACCTTACATCATTGCTATGCAGAACATGGGCATCAAGTTCCTACCCGACCTCACCAACGCTCTTCTTGTCACCTCTATCTTCTCTGCCGGAAACGCCTATACATTCTGTGCTTCTCGCTCTCTCCATGGTCTTGCAGTTCAAGGTCAGGCGCCAAAGTTCTTGCGCAAGACCACTCGTCGTGGTGTACCCATCTACTGCTTCTTGATCACCATGATCTTCCCGTTCCTCTCCTTCCTCTCTGTATCCGACGGATCCGCTCAGGCTATAAAGTGGCTCGTCAACCTTGTCACCGCCTCGCAAGTGCTCAACTATGTGATCATGTCCATCACTTACATCTGCTTCTACCGCGCGATGAAGGCACAGGGCTTCGATCGTAATGCGCTCCCCTACAAGGGCTGGTTCCAGCCATACTGCGCCTGGATTGCGCTCTTCTTTACCACCATCATTGTTTGCATCCAGGGATATACTGTATTCCTGCCCAGCAAGACTGGTTTCGTTGTCGGCACCTTCTTCACCTATTACACAATGATATTTGTCTGCATTCTCCTCTTTGTCGGGTGGAAGGTCGTCAAGAGGACTAAGTTCGTCAGGCCCGAGGAGGCAGATCTTGTTGGTGAGAGGCCATCCATCGACAAATATGAGGCGATGACTACGCCGCCATTGGGTCTGTGGGAGGATATTGCCAAGAGCCTGCGATTGAGGAAGTAAGTAGCGATCTTAAGAAAGAGGCTTGTATGAAAGGAAGAAAAGGACTACACAAAATTGCGGCTTGTTGCTGGCAATGACAGGGTGTTTGAGGTTGGACAATAAGATACCACGATACGATATGATATTGAATGAAGAAATGTTTCAAAGGTTCACAATGTTTTCATGATGGGCTCTCCACTTCTCTTGACAAAGCGAAAATGCCGTCATGTATTCATGGTATTGACACGGTAAGTCCGATACCGTACCTCGGGGTACCACAAAGCTAACGATACTTCCAGTTTGCCCCCAAGCAAGTTCAGAGTGAAGTGCTCGTCACCTAGTTCACTTGACAACAGTATCGCACCACGTGCCCGCACCGCCAGGTATCCAATCACCTGCTCTTTCCAATTTCGTCCAATTTCCCGACGTCACAGTTCACTACGCACAATCTGCTGTGCGAGTATATATTCTGCCGTCACTCGTCTCAAACTGAACGTTCGCACCTCACAACACAAAGCCCTTTCCCTGAACGCAACAGCGTTCCCCACTCAAGCTCTACTTCTAAACATTCAGTTCAACGTCACTATTGTTGCAATCATGTCTTCCACTCCATCCAAGAAGGATACCCATGATGAAGCTCAGTCCTCCTCGTCCGCCGAGCGCAAGGATCTCAAGAACGTCGCAGATCTCGATGACTTTCCCTCCGACGCCAGTGAATACGGTTCCACTGTCAGCAACGAGGCTACTCAAGCTTCGAACCGTACTGAAGACCAGCGCGGGAAGATGGCCTCTGCCATGCGTGGCAAGATGCGAGGTGGAGGTGCGATCCCAAGCGACATGATGGAGCAGTATGGTGTCAATGTCGACGATAGTGACGAAGGATGGGTCGACATCATCGACGTGCCTATGAATTGGAACGAACTGACCGAAGCTGAACGCAACAAAGCGATCCCTGGTTCGTACCCTGATGAGGATGCCAGCACTGCAGTTAATGTTGACGGCACCGCTGAGCCTGGCGCTGCTAAGAACGTCACTGGTAAGAAGTATCCTTTCTTTGTTCTACAAACACACGGAGATTCTCCTGCTCCGTCCGCCAATAGCACCAACATTGGAATCAGTCGCACAAAGGCGATCAGCGTCGTCAATGAATCTTTCATAAATCTCATACACCAGAAGAGAGTTGCTACGTTCGGAGAAGACTCTGACTCTGACGATGAAGCTGCGGCCGAGGCGCACAACAAGCGCATGATCGAGTTCGAGATCGATGCCAAGAATGCTCGCGAGATGCTTGGTGGTATGTTCGCTGAACACTTGGTATCGCAGCGTAGTCTGACTCAAATTTCGACGTGGATTCACTAACCTCTTCACAGTCCCACCAATCCTGCGCCTCGAGCCGCTCCCCAAAACTTCACCAGAGCGCCAGATCGCCTACGAGCGTCTGATTGTTCTCCTTCGCAAGCGCTGGGCCGAGTCCCGCGACGCCGCGTCCCCGCCTACCGCACTCGACCTGATCACCGACCTGGCTGCTGAGATCCGCTTGGAATGCGAGCGCAGCATCCCGCACTTTGTGCCCAACAACGTCTTCGCCGCCCGCACCGCGGTCCTGGTCCCCTGGCGTCGTCGCGTCGTTCTCCTCTTCGAGAACGAGTGGATGGTCTGGCTGGCCGCAGAGGCGGAGAAGGGAGAAGGGGTGAGCGAGGGCATCGGCGCCAAGGGCGAGGTGTTCCCCAGGTCCGGATACCCGGACTGGGAGGCGAAGTACGGAAAGGCGTTTGGACATTAGGGGTTCGTGTAGGAATGACGGAATGTCACCATTGAGGGGGTGTTATAGCACTCATATACGTCGCATCAATTGACATTTGTGCTGGTTTACATCGCTTCAAGCAGTCTTTTCGAGTGCACCTAACCACGTGTAACAGCATTCCGCAGCCTGGCAAGAATGACAAAGCAGCGTACTTCGTAGGCCTACAACAGTACCTCAGTCCCCTGGACGCATCATTCTACGCATACCCATCAGCCAGTAAGCCGACCCCCAGCAGCCGACAACCTCGAAAAACAAGCAAGCCAATAAGCAGAATCCCCAATCCTCTCCTCTGTCCAACCAGCACGCCACATAATCAGCGGCCCGGAACGCACTTTATTGCTGTGTTGTGTGGTGTGTGAAAGGGGTATTTGGTGAATCTTGAACTCACGACGCTACGCAAGAGTATGGTGATTTAACCATCGTCGTATCAATGAGCTGCTTTCATGAAATTGGAGAGGGGAGAGTGCCTCAGTTTCTTTGTCTTGCTTTAAGTGGTCAGTGGGCTGCATTCGCATTCACGTAGCCACCTTCATGATCAAGCGTACGGACTGCGAGATCAGGACGGATGTGGACTGACGATTCTATGTGAAGGAACATCTGTGAGCTCGTGGATGCGAGAAGGCTGGAGAAAGTTGCGGTAGAAACGAGTAATGTATCGTGTGTGCTGGGTGGGCTGCGCCGTGATGAAGAGAGTTCTCTGCTGTTTGGGCATGTGGAAGTGCGGCTGTGTAGATCTCTATATTTGTTTCTGTGTATACACTTGGCTATATGGCCACGAAGCAGTTAGGTCTATTCTAAGCAGCGAACTTGAAATCTAGCTCGCTATGCAGGAAGCGGTAATTGTACCTCCTCATCATCATTCAATCCGCTGTGCATGTGAATGGCAGGCTTTTGTACTGAAGACTCCGAGATTGTGGCTAGGACAACACCAGAAACTGTTACAAAGATTTGCGATATTCCCTATTTAGACACAACGCATGGAGTGTTGGATTCTCTCAAGGCGGAATCCACTAATTACGCACCCTCGGAGCTAACACCTGATCTGTCTCATGGTTCGGAACGCTATCCGGTGGTGTCTTGGCGTGTGCTAGCCCGGTATGGAAATACCTTAGGGACACACAGCACCATCACACATCATTTAAGTGGGTACGCCCAACAAGACTGGTAAACTGCTTATTGATGCGAATATAGGTTCGTGAATGGTTCAACGGCAACTACAACTAGGTCTCAGGCAGCCTCTATAATTGCCGGGATCATGGAAAGTAGTCTAGTCTCCTTTCCTACTTCACGGTTGAGACACGTGCGTGTCTTCCCTGACTCATGAAGCAGGTCTCGGAGCGCATTGATCTGGTCCAAACGCTCATGCGTAAACGGCAACTCCCAGCGTGGCCAGGGCTGTTTGAAATCTGTCTTTGCATATGCGGAGCGCTTGCTCAGCATGAAGCTTGTTTAGTCAAAGCGCTAGTAGGGAGTGCAACCCCAAGAAGGACCGAAAGTAATATGTGTCTTTGGAAACTATGCTGGTATGTGTGTCTCTGCTTGGGAACTGTAAAGTTCTGACGATGTCAATTTCGGGAACACTCTGAGAAGTTATGTGTGTTTCTGCACCAAATGGAATACCGGTCCTGCTGAGGTCTATTGTACATGATCTAATGCTGTTATGATAATACAATGATGCTCGCTAAGTCGCAGAAAAAACATGAACACGAACCGTTCAGTTGAGGACATCCATCGGTCTCCATATATCAGGTAACTGTGTATTGAGTTGCCCCTGTGAATTCATGCTATGCTCTCTGTTCTTCAGTCTCAGCCATGCGGCCGAGCAAGCTTTTGGTGTCCAGGAGTCTGTGGCTCCAAATTCAGCCATCTTCTCACTTATGATCTCCCAGCGTTTAGTCTCCCAGTAGTCGTAAGCAGCCATTAAGGCTGCTTGATCCGCATCGTTGAAGTCCAGCAGCCTCCGCTGTCGTAATCGACGGTAGCGCATTTGCAAAGCCGGGACGCTGTAATCTTTGTTACACTGTGACCTGAAGATATCCGCTATCTTCTTCCATGACTGGTTTTGCTCGTCTTTCAATTCCAGGAGAAGCCGTTCTTCCTGCTCTTTGGTCGTCCCGCCTTCCTCTTCACTGCCGTGGCCAGAGAGTGAAGTTGCCGAGGCGCCTGAAGGGAAAGGATTGCTGCGTGAGCTGGAAAAAGTGCTCGCGTGATCGAATTCGGGATAGCTATTATGCCTTCGCGCGTGAGAAGGTGTAAAATGTGGTTGGGATGTCATGCTTTGCAGGTGCTCTTGATACGAAGAATCTTGATCACTGGTGGTCGGAGTTGGCGACTCCTGCCCTCGAATATAGGGGTACTGGGCCATGTTACTGCTCATTGTGTTGAATATGTTCGACTGTGCAAATGTTGGATCTAAAGACACGCTGCTTGAACAAGCAAGTTGAGACTATTTCATGTCAGTATACGTCTGAAGATGCGGAGACGTCAAGCTTACTGAAGCGGTGATATCTGCGGAGCTCAGAGGTACGGGATAATAGCATTCATTCCAAGGGCCTGGTTGTGTGTTTTGAGAGCTATTTGCTATATCACACGGCCATCTGCTGTCGTGACTCAAGGGTGAATCTACTATGGAAGGTAGGTCTGACGGAGGTTGTGTCCATTGGATTTGGTCCATCTTCCAGATTCGGCCGATATATTGCGAGGTATATGTGGTATTCTGTCTTACGATGTTGCGAGGATGGTCTGGAACTGGTCAATACAAGCCTCAGTAGAGCAGCATCAGTTGTTCTATATATTCTTTGAAACGTCACAAAGCTAAGATCGTAGGTAGTGCGCTAGCAAGGACAAACTACGAGAACTATCAGAACTATCTTGGCTGTCGACAAGTCATAAGCAAGAATACATAGTCGTTCTCCTAAAAGTACCATGACAGAGCATGCTAAAGGTGGCTTGTCACGCCAAAGAGGGTCCGCGTGTCCGTAAGGACCCCCATTCATCTAGGGACGTCGTTTTGCTCTAGTCGATCACCTAAAGTTGGCACTAATTAAACTACGGCAAGTTCTCCATCTCGGGGTTATCCCATATAGCAGCCCTGGAGACTCCACCCTGGAATCTGTTTATGATGCTGTACCTGAGAGATGTGAAAAGCGCAGTAGTTTCGACCCTGCTGAAGGTCCAGGGATCGAGCACAGCTCGAGATCTCATCGATGCAGTGGTAGATAAAAAAAGGTGTCGTCACCCGAGCCCGAAACTTGGACGTGTGTATACATCTGTGCTTGCCCTCTGGTAGATTATCCTACACTTTCCTGATTCCATGTCTTGCGTATATAGGTCTTGTCGTCACTAACCCTGTACCGCTATTTCTGTATTCGCTCGTGCTATGCAAGTGCTGGCCGAGATCATAGATGGGAGAAGTCGGAGAAGGCGTTCCGATGATGTTGAGGCGATGCTACGGAGGGAGCTATGTCCGATTGTGTAATCCATCGTTGCTGAGTGATTGGGGGCGGGTTTAGTCCGAGCGTTTCACGCAAGTGTCTACTAGCTTAGCACGCATTCATCACACTCCAATCAACGAGTATTAAATCACTGTGTACTTTGCTATTTTTGTCCGTGCAAAGCGTGAAGCAGCGACGCTTCTTAGCCTCGCGGACGGTGCAAGGCGCAGAACTGCTGACTGTAATAGATGTGGAGGCCGCGTTATCGGAATGACACAGTGTGATAATTCTAGCCCTGAGATCATAATTACCTATCTCAGCTCAGCGCTACTCGTAACTGTCTCGATTCGGAACTCTGCACGAGGACCTATCTGTGACTGATGGTCTTATCAAATCTGGCTACTTGGTGCTTGGAAAACGCTTCATGCTTAGTCGCTGAAAGCCTTTGCATGTCGATCACACTGCTGGAATAAACCGAGAAGTCTGGTACCTACAGCAACGTATGTACAGCAGATGCTTTTCATTATTGAAAACAAGTTAGTGCATCTGCTGAGACTACTACTAATACTACTCACGATTACAGATCCTTTTCAAACCGTTCAGCGGAAGGATTATACAGAACACGTACACAATAGAACTGCCATCCGACCTCCTTACCCTCTCAAGTCCCTCGCGTACCTCCTCATCGACCTATCTTCTGGCTCATCTGGCAACACAAATGTTACCGGAACATGATGGTTGTATATCGCCATCTGCACATAGTAGCCCGTCGCATGCTCCAGCACTCCAATCGCCCACTGTCCACCTCGATCGCCACCTCCGCTCCTGAGCACCGTCGCGTCTACTTGATATCCTACCAACATGCTTCAGCATCATGTCACGTACAGACGTACCACTACTCTCACAATTCTTCCTTTCTACCGGACATGGAAAGGAGAACTTACCATATTCTTCACCCTCAACTCTCTTCAGATGATGTACAATTTCCTCGCCACTCACAAAGTCTGGGCACGGGTCGCCGGCCTTGGATCCGCAGCGGATAACAACGACATCAATGTCGATTGTCTGGACTTTGTAGTACGCGTATGCGCAATAAGTTAAATTGAAGGGTTTAGTCATTGTGATGACATCACCAGGCTGAGGAGATTTGATGCCGCCGTCTCCCATCTCGCACGTTGTTGCCGCAACAAAGGACACGCATAGAGCGAGGATGAGCTTGAACAGGGCGAACATTTTGTGGAACCTGAAACAATACTATTCTCGATAAGGGGAGGGAGATGAGGCTGGCTGTCTCAAGGCTGAGAGCTCAAGCCAGAACGACGCAGCAGCCCTCATTTATATTGAGCTGCAGACCTACCAGCACCCATTCCCTTAGACTCGGAAAAAGCTCCTGCACAAGAAAAGCGGATACGACAGTTTTCGTGCTGTTGCGGCGCCGGTGCTACAGCGTACAAGATAGCGCCTAACGCAACGACTGTTGCCCTGGGCATGTCATACTGTATAACCTTGCAACGAGGAATGTACCTGGACCATTTCCTAGAGCTGACATCGGTCTACGAATTGGATTGATAATAGCATTAGGATGTACACGGCGTTATGGCTTTCTACAGTGCTCCTAATTAGTCTTTGATGCAGCCGTTTGTCCTGGAATGCGCCGTTCTTTTCCGGTAGACTTATAAAGCACCAATTCAATTTCTATATCTCAAAACCCTCCAGTGTACCTAGGTATATCCCCACGACAGATTCGCGTATCTAATTTGGTCACACAGCGGCACAGACCACATGTCTCGCCACCATGAGCACGGAATAATGCAGACACACGACAGCTGTCGGACCACTACACATACGACACTCTACAGGGCTTGGCGAAAATGGATGCATATTCAGACGCTAGAAAATCCAGAGAGAGCCGCTAGAAAGGGTGGGATGGCTAAAATAGAATCGAGGTGAACAGGTATTGGGCTCGGAGGAGGAAACTGCAGTACCATGTGATACAGGCATTTGCTGCGCTTCCATGGACGCAAATTCCTGTAATCTGTGTCAGTGAATACGTCAGAAATGTATGAACGGTATCGTCGCTTGGAACATAGGTGTAGGTGGTTGAACGTTTGCTCGAGGTTCATTCCACTGCTTAAGACTGAGTCAATAGCCTTGTGTTCACAGATTGCGTCAGCGTGTACAAATCCATTAATCTCTTACTTGATGGCGTGTATATATTCATACAGAGCTGCGAGCTTTCACAAAATGTGTGGAACTTATGTCGATCCTCTCTTATGATGGAGTATGTCTGCGCGGCCGTAAATAGTCGGACAATGCCACTTGTTCAGCATACTGTTGTTGTCGCATATACCAATGATACGTATGATTACTGCCTCTATCGCCACTGTGAATGGTTTGTCAAGTGCTATATAGGAAGTGAAATGTTCACGGAGAGTGGGTTTCTCCACAAACAATCTTCAATACCTTTCCAAACTTACGACTTCGAACATCATCAACTTCCCAGCCTCACAACTTCAAAATAACCACTACCAAGCCACCATCTCCAACCCCATACTACACGAAGCCGAAATTTCCAAATAAAACAGACAATCAACCGTTTCTACCATGATGGCTTGGAGAGCGTGGTCTTGCTGCCAGTGCAGGTCGATTACCCACTACGAGAACAAGACCTGCAGCAAATTGAGCTGCTGCCATGGACGGTGCAGTATCTGCGAGATTGGAGAGTCTTCAAATAATGTATTCACTAAGAAGTGACGCCGGGATTAACGGTATCGGTATCAGTGGAGAATGGGTTAAAGGCTTCATAAATTATGAATAACCAATAATATTGACAATTAGTTCGGATCAGCGCTTGGTCTTGATTGTGATGATCCAGTCGACATGACCTTCGTGAGTCTCATTTAATCCGTTTGACTGTAAACGTGTCGCCATCAAAAATGCATAAAATCCCAATTCGTGTCTTCAAGTGTCCAATTCAGGGATTCCGGAACAAAACCACCTCCGACATTGGCGAATGTATCGATGGTGAAGTTTGGGCTTGTAAAAGGATCTTGCCATGTAGGTGAATACGTAGTGGTCAAAGCTGAATTGCTGGGTGATTGGGATGGGAAGGAATACTGAGTTAAAGAACCTGACTCAGGAAGTGTACTATGAATAGCAGACGAACCATTTACAGCAGGCGCGGGCTGAAAGCCAGATTGGGTTGCTGGTGCTGCATGTAATTGCGATGGTATAGATAGCATCGATAGGTCTCCTGAGGCTTGTACTGCGCTTATATTTGAATCATTCGAGAGACATGAACCAGAGCTGTGGTTGATCGGTGATGCAGAACTAGGATTGAATCTCATCCTCAGGTGCATTTTGATGATATCAGCACTTCTCTGGAGTCCTGGAGCTAATAGAGCTTCAGATTCGAGCATCTGCAGCTTTGAGGCTAATCTTTCAGCGGCAGCGGCGGCGGAGGCTTCGTCTGGGGTCTTCAGATCGTGCACATCGATGGTCGCACCGGTGAATATGCAGTATGAGATCAAATACGTTTGATTCTTAAGGCGAAAGCTTCGTTGGTACAACTTGATAAAGTGATGTACGATAGAGCTTTCTTCCACGCACACACGTTGTGCTCTTCTGACCAAGGTTGGATGCTTGTATCGAGGATGAGAAGATATCAGAAATGGCCGATATAGAAGTATCAGAAGGACATGAGTCAGGATATTCAGAGAAAATATGTGAGGTGGTGGACAGTGCGTGATGGTGGCAGGATCTTCTACCTTAATGACATCTGGTAGCGCTGCAAAGAACGATCGAAGTTTTGTCTCGAGAGTTTGCGTTTCGATTTCGATAGTCTTTGAGTTGATAGTAGCAGAATATACAACGTTGTACATCTGAGTGGTGATCTTCGAGAGTCTCAAGAAATGACGGAAAGTCAAGGAGTTGTAGCTCTTAGTGGGCGGATATGTAGGATCTGCGTCTGGCAATCCGTCCGGCTTCCAAAGAGTGTCGTCGTCCGAGTCATCCCATAAACAATGATGCGTAAAAGGCATATCATTCAGCGTAGGTGGACGTCCCAAGCAAATACTCATTGTTTTGTCCCACACGTATGCAGATATGAGGACCCGCTTCCTCGCCTCGAGGTCATCAGGGCTTAGCTTGTCTGCGTCGCGCAGCTTCTGTGGACTGATGTGTAGGCCAATATCTTTAAGCATCCGAATAGCCATGCCTGTGTAAAGCCAGCCCTCGCTATTCCGACCCAATGCGCACTGCCGACCTCCTAGAATCAGGAGTCCCTGTATCGTGGCAATCTTCGGTTTGCTCTGCTCCATCTCAACTTGAAGAAGAGCCTTCGCCTTCGCCAAGAATCGTTCACCATATTCAATAGAATTGAAACGAGCATCATTGGGGTCCATGTGCCTTCCAGCATGTGCATATATCACATTTAGGAGAAATGGCGAGAAATAAGGCCCACCCAAGGCAGAATCACGGACGAAACCTAAACTGTTCGTTAGTCCATATGGTTGTATATCATTATGGCCTTAGGACCCACATCGACGATAAACACAATTATGCAACGGATGCTGCCACGTCCAGTAGTGTTGTAGAAGTGCACTTGATAGTGCTGGATCCACGGAAGGATCGTTCCTTAAGTTTGCTAAGGTGAGTTTCTCCAATGAATGATGAAGATTTGCATTCGTACGAAGCCATTCGATATGTGCCGGTTTGTCGAAGAGCATTTGTTCGTTGTTGGAATATTCGACTCGCTCAGAATGTTCGTCTGGCATGTAGAAGCGCGAAGTAGTTCCAAAGTATTGTACCTGTATACCCTGTCAACTTTATTGTCCAAAGGTGCACGAACATCTTGTGCTCCATGCAACCAGACTCACTTGACCGTGTTCATCAACACTTAATTCATCGCAAGGCTGAAGGGTGCCACAGCCACCTAGCGGCACCAACTTGGGAGCCGCATTTGACGAAGTGCTTGCATCTGCGTCAGAAACTCCGCATGCCTCTAAAACACGGGCACGCTCGGTATCGTCCGAGATATCAAGCTTTCTGATTTGATCCTCTAGGAACGCGATTCGGTCCAGGGCTTGATGTAATTGGTTGCTGTCTGCCTCTGTAGGTTTGTATACGCAATGATCCCCGCGTTTCAAGCATCGTCTGCAAACAGGCCGTTCTCCATCGCATCGGATCTTCCGCTTGTTACATGCCGCACAGGCGAAGCCATAACGACGCGGCCCTTTGGATGCATTCGTTGCAGTAACACAGACTGCTCTATGCATATCGCTTCGCACCTAGATTGCAGAGACGCTGGACAGGCTGTAGATTGGGGTAATCTCCGTCTCTGTCACAGACAAGATCGAAGTTGACCTGAACACTGGTGCTTACAGACATCATAGGTCGGTAAGATGCCGAAGCGCTAAGTCATTTTTGGCAATATTTGAAAGCGAGTCCAGTACTAGCTATTCTGGCCCGAGCATGTGAAGACTCGCTGCAGGAGATACAAGTTGAAGCTTTCCATCTCTGCTGATATGGCTAGATGCTGCTGTACAGAGAAAGGAGATGACATCTGAGGAGCGCATGGAAACTGGAGAGACAACAACATGCAGTTGATCTTGGATCCCGAGTATACACGCGTTAAAGGCTTTCGCCAATGAGTATGATGACGGGTTGAGAACGTGGTGTGGTATTCTAACAATATTTCGCGTAGCACCTGGACGTTGTCAAGTTTCAAAGGTGTTATTGCATTGGTAAAATGATACGCGAAATCGGATAAATTTACCTTACTTCCCGAAGTTGCGTGCATGAGCTAATGGATATCATCTCTACGAAACGACCACGACCACGAACACGACATCACGACCATCACTATCAGTAGAGTCTTCTCTGACGAAGTGCAGCTGAGTCGACAGAATGCTGATTGTATCCTTTATAGTCTTCTTCGGAACCATCTTCTATCTCACCCGCCGTCGCTCTGTCTACCTCCACGCTACCAACTCTGCAACACGAATCCTCCCATACTCTCCGAATACCCTCAATACCTTCGATCTATTCACAATAATCCTCGATAGTCTTCTCAAATACGTCCCTGGCCAAAGACCGTCACTCCAAATCCACAATGGTGGTTTCCTCCTTCCACGACTACACTTAGGTGGCATTCTTCGGATCCGCAAACAAGATTTGAACAATTTCAATACAGCGCGCGGCATCCGGTACAATGCTGACAGTGACATGATTGAGCTGCAAACTACGAATCCGATGTTCCTGGTCGCAGCCACAACGCCATTGTTGCTACTACTACTGAGCCATGCCGATTGCCCAATTCAGCCTCTTGGATCGGTGAACACAACGAACAAGTTCAACTTCGCAGACCTTGCATTATGTCGCGACGTAAGAGGGCTATTGGCCGCAAGTAAAGCTGGGGAGCTCACATTCACAGCGGTCATGGGTGGGGAAGACCTGCTTGGCAAGAGAAAGAGACGAGGTGTCGAGTTTGAGATTGTGATTGAAGTCTGGAAGAAAGGCGCATTAGTGCTGTCAGCGCAAAGTTCATTCTTGCAATTTTTGTCCAAGAACGTGAAGCCGCTTTACGCAGGTGGGAACGAAGCACGGGCTGAGCTTGTGAACTTGAAAGTAGACAAAGATGTGTCTGTGAAGCTGCCTGCGAGTGCACCCAGGCACTGGGCAGCATGCTCGAAAGACTACAATCCTATCCATGTGTCCAACATGCTGTCAAAGCTATTCGGCTTCTCGTCTGTTGTGGCGCATGGAAACCATGTCGTGGCATTGCTTGTCGAGAATATTGGTCGGACCGCCACAAGGCCGAGTGCCAGTATGGATCTACGCAAGTTAGGTGAGTTGCTTTGGGCGCAGGAGTCAAGTGTAAGCCTCGATGTATCATTTGTCAAACCTGTGACACCTTTGCCTATTGCACTGGAAACCAGGATAATGGGGACAGGGAATGGAGTGGCCTTCGGCTTATTCAAGAAGGACGTGTTATGTGTGACAGGAAGTATATCGTGATATTCAAACAATATTGAGAATGTATCCACGTAAATGAACCAGATGGAGAAAAGAAGTGTCACATGTCGACTTTGAAACTGGCGATAGACCACAATCAAGAAACAGACAACAGAGGGAAGTTTTAGATCCCGGCATGTTTCAGTGGTACTGATATCAAAACAGGGTCAACGTCGAACTGTTGCCTTTGCTACCTGCTGTTAATCCGAGGCAAGAACACGGCTGTCATACAGAAACTTAAACCTGAATTGTCGCTATGATACGGACTGTCTAGGTTATCATCTATGATCTTGAACGGGTCTTCGAAAAACAGAATCAAGTAGTTGGATACCCCTGATGACCCTGGTGCAGGTTTGGCTTTTCCCTTGCCTCAAGAGTTAATAGTTCCCTTAGCTTCCGTACAATATGCTTGTCCGTTCTTTTTCGACTCACTGCAAACCTTGACTTACTTTTCTCCTCCTTTGTCGGCGTGAGTGTCACTGTTGCACTCGCGTGGAACTCTCTCGCATCAGTCCGATCAAACAGATCACGTATATTGTCGGTCGTGATCCCACTTCCAGGCATGACAACAATCCTTCCTCCAGCCCGCGTCACCAGTCTCCGTAATCGTAATTCGCCGTCCAAGATGTTGTCTTTGCCGCCTGATGTCAGGATACGCGCACATCCAGTCGATATGACGTCTTCTAGTCCCTCGTCCTGGTCAACCACGTCGTCAAATGCCCGGTGGAATGTCACACTCATGCCCTTGGCTAGCTCTACGAACGCACGCGTCTGCTCTACATCGACACGTCCATCTGCCGTTAAGACACCAATAGCGATCCCATGGGCACCGAGCTTCTGACAGACCTCTATGTCGGCGCGCATGATGCTCAAGTAGTCGTTGTCGTATACAAAGTTTCCAGGCCGTGGTCGAATCAGGACATGCACTGGAATGCCGAGAACAGACAGAACATGCTTGATCAGTCCTTGTGACGGTGTGATACCGCCTTGCTCAAGGTTCGAGCATAGTTCGATTCGATCGGCACCACCGGCTTCAGCGGCGAGAGCCGATTGCAGGGAGTTTGCGCAAATCTCGAGAGTGGTCTGGGGAGGCGTGAAAGAGCGGGCGTGCGCGCCTACGTTCATTGCTGTGGAGAGCACGAGGAGGCGATAGAATTTCGCGTCCCAGGTTCGTCACGACAGAGTTTGATAGATAAGTGACGGATAGGTCAAATCAAGGTGTCGTTATTCATGGACGTTGCTACGGAGCTCATGACGTCCTATTGAAGACGAGAGGATCGTGATGATTACCTCGGCCTTTGTTGAGAAGCTAGCAGGCTGCAGCAGGCTAGTAGAAGCCCGACGCTCTACACTGAGAGCGCCATAAAAAACTTTAAAGATTTGGCGATGATGGTCCAGATTAATGTTTGAACATCGCCGCCCCCTTGATATGAACTTAAGGGAGCTGCACATGGGGCGCGAAATGCGGGGTCCGTTCGGTACCAGACACTACTTCTACGATGTCAACAAGGCTTCAAAAACTGCGGCGTCGTCTTCCCGGGCCACAGAGCTTCTCGAGCTGTAGAGGCTTTCAAGCCCTCCCAGCTTTGACGAGCCTTTATGCGGTGGCATCGATTCGAATAAATTCTGAGATACTGTCGTCGTGAGACTTGGTATATGTGTGTTACAGCACGCAAATAACGGAGACATGGACCCAATTACGATCATTGGTACGGCTGGAGCTCTTTGCAACATCATCGATGTGCTCTATAAGACTATCCAGAGCGCAATCCAGCTCCGAAACCAATATTCGGATGCCGACATGACCATGCTCAGCCTCATTGCCCAGCTCACAGCACTCAAGGCTGCGCTATCGAAAATCCAAGATATCATCGATGGTGACTCAGGAGATCTATACCATCAATTCATAATGGATCTCGACACCTCGATCACTTGCGTGAGATTACTCATCGGCAAGATCGAAGGACAATTCTCTGAACTCAAGACGAATGAGAAGGGCATGGATTTTACGAGTAAAGTCAAGTTTGTGTTTGGCAGCAGAGGAGTTGAGGAGACGCAAAGGATGATTGACCACCAAACGAGCGCTCTTATCTTACTATTAAATGCAATTACTTAGTGGGTGCCTTATAACTGTTACTGCTAGTCAATGTGCTGACTCAGAATAGCAAGACTGTCAGTGAGCAACAAGGTATCTTGGAAAAATCAGAAACCCGTAAGGTCATGCAAAGGATGCAGTGGGACTCGGAAAGCCTGGTAGTTCACCGAGATACTGACTCGTTCTTTTCACGCTACACGGACAAACTTTCAAAGTTGTCCCTGGTCTTTCATTTTGATCGGGAATTCTTGATAACAAGAGTTTATGAGAAAGCTCTAAGGTCATCTCTGAAACACGACCTGCGCATAAAACAACGTAGAATGATCTCTGAATCTAGTAAAGAAGATAAAGCCCGGTCCGTGGCCATTGACCGGCGCCTGAAGCAAGATAGTCGTGGTCTGTGCCAGAACGTCAAAGTCCTACTATTTGGACTTGAAGATAGCGGAAAAGATGCAATGGTCAAACATATGAAGCTCAAGTCTGCAAATGGGTACACTCGCTCAGAACTGATAGAGTGGCGACAGATGATCAAGGCAAAGCTACTCCGGAATGTATTTGTACTTCTCGATGCCATGGAGCAATGTGGCATTGAACCCGGAAATGAGTCTAACATCAGCCACTGTGAATTTCTCATGAGATGTCGCTTAGACAACCCCATGAATGGTCGACTAGACTTCCATATAGGCGTTGCTATCCAAGCCCTATGGAACGATCCGTGCATGGCTAAAGTTCTTAAGCATTCCGCTGGCACCGATTATACCTTGGACGGCGAAGCCCGATAGTAAGATCCAGCATTTCCAGACTTACAGTGAGAACAACCGCTGACGAAGTGTAGTTTATTCGAGCAGACGTCACGCATCGTCCAGCCACATTACGAGCCCACTGTGGAAGACATCCTTAGAACAAATGACGAATCAAGAGGAATCCGTGAGACAGATTTTGTATTTGAAACTTTCCAAATGACGATTTTCGATATAAACACGAGACAACTAGGCGAGCAGCAGAAGTGGATACACGCATTCGAGACCGTGACTTCCATCATGTTTGTGGTAGATCTTGCGGATTACGAATCGATACATTCTGACCATGATTCGGGAGGTATGACGGAATCTCTTACACTCTTTGACTCTATGGTGAACTCTCGCTGGTTCTCACGGTCGTCTGTGATCCTCTTCCTCACAAATATGCATGCTTTCAGGAATAAACTTTTGAGGACTCCTTTCTCAAGCTACTTTCCCGACTATACTGGGCCCGATGATGCAGCTGCGATCTTGCAGTACATTATCAAAAGATTCAATGCATGCAACAGATGCCATCTCGACTTCTTTCCACATGTCTTGGAACTATCAGATCCTGTCAGTCTCAAGCTTCTCCTCAAGGCTGTTCAAGAGACAACGGTAAACAACGCCCTTAGGACTCTAGGCAAGATCTAGCAGTCTTGAAAACAGGTTCCTCGCCCAACGCGAAAGCCCACGGGTACAACGGATCAGCATCCTCTGGACCAGCACGGTGCTACAACAGTCAACCACCGTAATGGAGCTTTGAATGGAGTGAATATGCGCTGATTCCAGTCGCTGTCTGAACAAGCACGTCCTAACCATAATCCATCGCTCCTTCGAATTGCTTTCTACACAATTTTCGCCCCCGAGGAGGTCACAAGCGCTGATGCTGAACGCCCTTGAAACCACAAGACATCAAGTGCGGTGAGTATTAGTGGTGAATAAGCGCAGCAAAAGTCAATGTTGGATTCATGCACAGTAAGCACAACAACATGGCTTTCAAGGCAGAAGCGCTGCTTTCGTACTAGGCTCTCAGCCTAAGATCAAAATTCCAAGGATATATATTGGATCTGACGCAGGAACCAGCACTTAACCGAGCTGGGCGAACGCCACCTGCAACAGTCCTGAACGATACCTATAGCACAGAGAGCCTACTAATAACAGCTTTGGACGTCGTCTATACACTTTAGGCTGCGAAACGCACTGACCACCGCGAATGTTCCACTGTTTCTAGGTTGCTTTACAGACTTATCTCAAATCAGCCTTCGACAACACGTTGTGCGTGGAATCAAGTGGACGAAATGAGCAGGCCATGCGAGCTTGACTGTGTAGTAGCCTAGTGATGCCAAGGTATAAAAGCACGCTCATCTGCTGGATGTCCAGTCGAACATCATCAAAGCATATCCTCGACTATCGACGACTTCTTATTTACTATACTACCGTCTCTTCGATAATCCAAAGACCATGATGCTCATCCGCTCAGTCTCCGCCTTGATGACTCTCGGCTCGATTGCAGCAGCGAACCCCTTCCCTGCGTCATACTCTCTCACTACACGTCAAGATAATGAGGGCTGCAATGACAACTCGACTCGCTACACGTCCACGTCAGCGGGCTCTGTTTGCCTCTACCGCCCTTCCGACTGCACAGCGACCACGCTCGTCGAGTCCGGCGATACTTGTAACAGCATCGCAGATCGTTTCAACAATTTCACCCTTTCCGTCTTCCGTTACTGGAACCCTGATATCGGACAGACATGTTTTGGACTTCGCGCCTACACTCCCGTGTGTATCGGAACACCATGGTACACGTTCACGCCTCCGGTACAGTCTCCCGATGGAACCATCGTTGGAACGACAGACTTGAACCCGACCCAGCTCCCCGTTCCAGTTATGCCAAGCATTGTGGAAGAATGCAACAGGTACTTCCTGGCTGGAAGCGGACAGAGAGTCGATGCGATTGCGCCTGCTGCAGGCGTTTCCGTGGAAGATATTTTGAGCTGGAACCCGACTTTGGACAAGGAGAATCCGGTGACATGGGCTGGGTACTGGCTTTGCGTTGGTGTCAGCGCATAGTTGGTCTGCCGATATGATCATGAAGAGTCGCGCCGAAATTCGCGTCCCAGACATACAGTAGAAGAGTTGGAATGTTCCTCACCTAACACCCTCATTTCGTCTTGCTTGCTCCTTTTTGTAGATCTCACTATAGCATGAATTAAAGCAAAGTTGTTGCCCGGGCCATGATTCTGAACCGATATCCAACTCTGACTGATCACAAACGTGTGATTGATATTTGTACTTTCCCGTCCCATCCACATCGCCCATACTGCTCCCTGCAATATACGAACGGGTTCTACGAGTTACCTAAGCTAATTTGGTAGAGATGACTGCGGGGGCAACTTTGCTGCAGTTGCAGGTACGGCTTACGTAGGGGAAGGAGGTAGTGCCTTTCCTGCCTCCAACACCGAAGCAGGTTTCAGCTACCCACACACGCTAGAAAAAACCTACACGATACTTGCACTCACGATTTCAGTTCAGAAATCTGTCAGTTCCAAATTCTCCTGCTTCCCTCAAGATCGGCACACAGCTCCCATTTCCGCTCTACATCCGACTCTTTGAGAGTGGAAGATCTCAATAGTAAGGGATCAAGTCGACTGTCTGAGATCGTACCGATAAAGTTAACATTTCCCAGAACTCGTAGCGATTGACGTTATCACAACGTCCCTATTTAGCAGTCATGTCGGCTAAGATCTTTCTGTACGCTTTGCCCAAAATCCACTAACAGATAGAAAAAGCTTTAGTCAAATTGTAACACGGGACATCTATGATGACCCTGTGAACCACGTGCCTTCAGCTAAAGTTTCCCTAGAACTGGCGGCACCGGATACATCGGCGGCGACGTCCTCTACACGATTGTCCACACCCATCCTGAATACGACATCTCAGCCCTCGTCCGCGATAGCACCAAAGGTGCCCTCTTCGCAAAGCAGTACCCCCAGCTCCGCCTCGTCTACGGCACTCTTGACGACACTCAGCTCCTTGCCAAAGAAGCTGCCGCTGCAGATATCGTAGTCCACTGCGCCCACGCCGACCACGTAGCCTCTGCCGAAGCCCTCATCAAGGGTCTCACGGGAAAGCCATCCGGTAAAGGCTTCCTGATCCATACGGGCGGCTCGGGCATTCTCTGCGCCGATGATCTGGAAACTGGAAGGTACGGGGAGCCATCGGATCAGGTGTATGATGATTGGGATGGCCTCAGCGTTGTGACGAGTCTACCTGACTCAGCTCCACATCGGATTGTAGACAAAGTTGTACTTGCCGGCGCATCGGATGCGTTGAAGACGGCGATTGTTTGTCCACCTACTATCTATGGTCTTGGGCGTGGACCAGGCAATCATCGCTCTATCCAGGCGTACAGTATGACTCGCACGACGCTCAAGCGAGGAAAAGGTGTACGAGTAGGGAAAGGCTTAAATAATTGGACAATGGTCCACGTGCATGACTTGTCTGGCTTGTTCCTCACCCTTGTCGAGGCAGCAGCACGGGGCGGTGGCAAGGCCGCCTGGGGCGCGGAAGGGTACTATTTCGCCGAGAATGGAGAGTTCCTGTGGGGTGAGGTCAGCGAGGCGATTGCGAAGGAGACTGCGAAAAGAGGCTTCACAAAGACAGATGAAGTCGAAAGTATTGGTTCTGAGGAGGCTGATAAAGAGTGCGTCTCCGGTGCTTTCTTGTGGGGGACAAACTCAAGATGTAAGGCGATTCGGGCGCGAAAAGTACTTGGATGGGAACCTAAGGGCAAGAGCTTGTGGAGCGAGATTCCGGATATCGTTGATGGTGAGGCGAAGGCTGTAGGCATGGTGAAGGGACATGCTGCCCTTGCTGCTGGACAGTGAGTGAGATCCATCACCACGTATGTTGGTCTTAAGTTAGGGGTACTGTAGACAAGCCATCCATGAAGGCTGGAAAGCTATGTAAAGATTCAGATTCCATAGTCCAAATGTTATAGTGCATATGTTACAAAGCCACTTTTAGTAGCTTGACTTGATTCTTGGGGTTCAATCTATCCCAACATACTTGGTAAATTGAGCCGCTGAAACCTCCATGACTCCCTCACTTGACTCGCCTACTTCTTCTTCTTCTTACGTTTATTCACTGTAAGTCGGTTAGCACTCGCCCTTGACATCCTCTCTCGTCGTATTATCTCCTCAAGGGAAACTCACTATTCTGTCCTTTCAACTTCTTCGGCGCACCCTTGCCCTTCGACCTTCGATCTTCAAGCTTCGCAACCCTCTTCTCCTCGTATTCATCTGGAAATTCGTATCCTGGATATGCTTTTCGCATCATCTTGATGGACGCATGTTTCAATGGGTAGTAGGATTCGACGGACGGCCCGCGAAGACGTTGTCGTAGCACAAATGTGCCTTGACGAACCTGTGTGGGATTGAATACGGCGGAAAAGATTCGTGTGCGGACCTGGTGCTATTAGTTGCATTCTGGGATGGAAGGTATGGTCGTGGTGTCGAGCTGTGATTGAGAAACAAAGGAAAATCTGGAAACATACTTTCAACAAGTCCATTAACCTCTGCTTCGGAACGGACATGGTCGATACAGTCGCGCGTCGCCCAGCGCGCTTGTCGTGGTGTGTCGTCGATCGATACGGAGGTGAGCTGCGGCATTCTGGGCGGAGGTTCAAAATCACCCGGCAGCTCCTCGGCGCAACTGGCGGCCTGTGCAAAAATAAAAAATATTGTCTAATGCCTTTTCGAAAATTGCTATGGGATGTTCCTGCTCCGCACACACATATCCTTAGCCATGGATCAAATGAATCCCGAACGAGCTCGCCTTCTGGACACAGGTGGCAGCAGTGCCGGCGCGGCAGCTGGCAAGAGGAGCTTCAATGACGCGATGGGCGATGGCAATTCTGGGTTCAACAAAAGAGGGAAATTTGACGGCCGTGGAAGAAGTGCCAGGGGCTTTCAGCGTGGAAGGGGTGGTGGAGGACCGCAGAGCAGTGGTGGTAATAATATTCCTATTGGGTCGCGCGAGGGGACTGAGTCTCTCGGATTTGATGGCATGGCTGATGATGCTCTGGCGAAGCCACAGAAGCGTGCGAATGAATTCGTGAAACCTAACGCGAGACCTAAATTTGGCTCTTCATCATCGACACTGGTAGATGAGCGGGCGTTCGGTTCAGGAGCCGGGGCATCGAATACCTCATCCTCGTTGCCAGAGCAAGTCAATAGTAACACACAACTACCGGTTTCGGAAATGGCTGCTATCGTCTCCAAGGGAAGACAGTCACTACCGCCTGCGCCTAAAATCCTGCCAGAGCTCGAGACTTTGGTGTTCACTCACACAACATCAAATCTGAAGAACAATTACGAACGACTGGAGTTTCTTGGAGACGCTTATGTGGAACTTGCAGCCTCCCGTCTCATCTTCAACCTTCAACGCAATCTGCCACCTTCAAGAATGTCAAGGCTGAGGGAAAAGCTGGTTCGCAACACGACCCTGGCTGCATTCAGCCAAGAGTACGGGTTCGACGTCAAGCTCAAGTATCAGGGAGACATAAAGAGCCACATATCAGGCTGGACAAAGATCTTGGGCGATGTCTTCGAAGCGTACGCTGCGGCTGTTGTACTCTCAAATCCGGCTACCGGTATCCTGGAGTTGGAAAAGTGGTTAGCAGTTTTGTGGGCCAAAGAAGTGTCTGACGCTCCAGAGGCAGTTGCCCCCTTGTACGACTTCGGAGATAAGGTTCAGGAGTTGCATTTGCTGCTAGACCATCCAGGCCACCGCCTTCTGATAGAATTGACGAAGAGTGAACTAGATGCAAAGGAAGGCCTGACAACATATTGGGTCACTGCCAGTATCGAAGATCGCTATGGAAAACGCCTTCTTGCCAAAGGACAAGGGCATAGCTTGAAGGAAGCAAAGTATGATGCTGCCCTCAAAGCCCTTGCTGACAGGAATGTAAGCTTCAATCAAGTCCTTGAGCGCAAGCAAAAATGGGAGGCTCAGCTGGCAGAAGAGACAGCCAAGAAGGCTGCCACTGGTGACGGAAAAAACGACCCTGTGCTAGTCTACGAGCGCCAGACACGGCATTTCGAAAATGCGACCAAACGGGTGACGGCTACCGAAGAAGCACTTGAGAGCTTCCGCAAGCAGCTTGACGCTGATCCCAGCGATGAGTCAGCATTGGCGGGAGTCAAGCGAACAGTCGTGGCTCTTAAGAAAGAAAAGTTGAAGCTCGACCAGGCAGAGAGGAAACTGGCTGAGGCTAAGCTGGCTCTTCCTGCTGATGTGCCCAGTTCCAAGTCAAAACCTACAGAGAAGGAGATCAGGAACGGAAATCAGGATCAAAGCGACAGCGACAGCGACAGCGACAGCGACAGTGATAGTGATAGTAGCAGCGATGGTGACAACGACAACATCAAGAACAAGGAAAACGTCAGTGATAGCGATAGCGATAGTGACAGCGACGGCAGCTCGTCGGGGTCAAGCAGCTCTGCCCAATCAGAGAAAAAGGGGTCAAAGAAGAAAGAGCTCACCAAGAAACAACAGAGGATCATCAATGCTAGGAAGGAAAGGAAGGCACTCAAATTGGAGAAACGCGAGAAGCGCAAGCCATATTTAGAGAAGGCTAAAGAACTCAAGAAGAAGCAAAAGGAGCAGTCCAAGCACAAGGAGAAGGAAACGACAACCAAGAAGGAAAAAAAGACCAAGAAGGAAAGGAAGGAGAATTGAGCGAAGAAGTCTCCTTAAGGGTGACCATGGCACCCCGAAGTCTTTCATGGTCATTTTATCCTCTGTTGGATTGTTAGAGGATTTACAAAAAACCTGTATCATAAGACTTCTTCGTATTGGATGCAGTCCAAAACACCATCGTCTTCCCAGCGCCAAGACAAAGTACCTCAAGCTCACCTACAACTTCGCCCTTCCCCCTATCCCAGAATCCCTCTCAAATTCCTCATCCCATGCCACCCGCACCGCACTATGCGCCTCTCGCGTTGGCACATTCACCTTATGATGCTCCGCCGTCGCATACACCGTCTTCCCATTCACACTACCCATCGTGCCCCTCATCATCGCCATCGTGCGCCCCATTTGCGTCACCGTCGCCTCCACCCTAACCGTCGTGCCAATCGGCACAGCGCGCAGGAACGAAACGTTCAGCGTGCGCGTCACCCCGCCGAGGAACGTAAATTGCCCCGGCCGTGCGAGTGGGCATAGCGCGCTAGTCGTGAGCATGTCGAAGATTGTGCTCGCGGCGCCGCCATGGAGGACGCCTGCATGGGGGCGGAAAGTTGTCAGTTGTGGAGTGGGATGGGATGGAAGGGGGAATGAAAGGGGGCGAGGGTATGTACCGTTTATGTTTGCAAAGTGAGGCGTGATGTCGATATGGAATACGACGTGGCCGGAAGGTGAAGCATCGATAAGCTTTGCATTCCGCATTACTTCGTCATCCCATTCCTGACCGGGTCGATCAAACGTCAGAGGAAGCTTTTCCGCGATGTGCTAGTGGCTTGGCGTGGTGTTGACGGGAGACTTACGATGCGCTTTTTGGGCAGTTTGGCTGCGATTAGATGGTAGCTGGGGTGGTCTTAGTCTTGCGCAGGAGTATAGAAGGGGACCTTTTGTGATAATTACCGCTCGAACATGGCGTTCACTGCTCGCATGACCTTTGCCCGTGCAGCCGTGTGTTCGGACGCCATTTTTCTGGCTTTGATGGAGTTTCGTGGTTGCGTATAGGGACATGCGGTATGAGTGATTCTAGAGGGTGTAATGATGTCTGTTTCTTACGCAGGGCATGGTATTATTGATCTGTAGATGTTAGTTTCCTTGTTAGACAAGATCCGGTACAGTGAGGTTAGTAGCCTCGGCATTGTTATATCCATATCGGGTTTAGCTCGTACTACTGTTGATGTTTTCTGATGGTACCTTCTTCTGTTCGCTTCAGACGATCAAAATAAGACATCGGACCAACAAGCCGAATATTGCGAGAGCGGGTGAGTTGTTGGCATATTTCGCCCGCTTTAAGACTCATTATTCGGCGATGTCTGCTGGCCAGCCCCCAGATCTGTTCAGGTTAAGAATATGATTTTATGAATACTCTCGACGCTTGGAACCACGAAAGAGCCTCTTGGATACTGACAGCCATGACCTTCAATCATGCCATATTTAGGTGATCATGGAAATGATATATTATAGAGTACTTTTGACGACTACGGAATTCGCTTTTCGGCCTGCTCGATATCAATAATTCAGACGCTGGAATTGCCTCCGAGGGGAAAGGCTTGGAATTGGTATATTAAATTTGCTTGATTGAACCGCATGAATCACTGTTTGGCCACCTGGCCTTGCAAGCCGTGAAGCTGTGAGATGTACGAAAGTTCTAAAAACAAAGAAAGACATCCCGAACGCCCTGTCTCATCTGACGACCCAACCATTTACGCGCTCCTGCGTCCTCTCCGCCCTCCACTCCATTTTGCACAAGCTCCCTATTCCGTTCAATCCCAGGAGCCCGGCCAGCTGGGGTATTCAGGCTCCGTCTCCGCAAGCCTTGCATACTCAGCCGATGCGAACGGGAGGGTCTGGATGTAGTAGGCAAACTCCGCGTTCTCCTCCTCCCCTACCACGTCCTCTGGACCGAAACGCCTGGTCATTTGCTCCTCGGGCATTTCGACGAATTTGTGCTCGGGCAGCAAGACCTGGTCTCCCGTGTCAGGGGATACTTGATTCTCCTCCTCATTATCGTCAACCTCCTCCTCCTCCTCCACCTCCTCCTCCGCCTCCGCCTCCGCCTCCGCCTCCTCCGCCTCCTCCTCCTCCTGCTGCTGCTGCTGCTGTGTGGCGTCTGGTACAGCGGAATTGTTGCCCAAGAAGAATGCCTGTGGACCAATGCCCTGATTGGGATTGTAGACCTGATTGTTTCCATACTCATGGTATGGGAATTGAGGGAATGTCTGTGCGTATACGTCCTGCTCGCTAAGGAACTGGTATGATGGATCAATGGACGCAAAACTGGGGATCGGTTCCGTGTGAACCTTACTATCAGTCTGAGACTGTTCCTGAGCATAAAAGCCGTCGATTGACATCTCATTGGGAGCGCTAGGATCCATAAACGCGTTGTTGTCATGGTAGTATGGTACGGTAGACATAGCTGGCCCAGCCGCAAAGTCGAGTTCTGGTGGGGGTGCAAGATTGGAGCCAAGTGTGTCGAGAAGATCTTGCTCAGCCATCACGGAGCCGTAGAGAGGCGTACTACTGTTCTGATGTCGAAAACTTTGGGATCGAGGGCGAGCCGGGCCTAGCGGGCCTGGAGACATAGTTGGTATTTCAGAGTATTGATGCATATACTCTGTCTGGATTGGGCCGATGCTCTCTGGGTCTGGTTCTGTCCGTGATTGAGGATTCTTTCGAGATCTGCGTGCCCTTTTCGGGGGCTTGGGGTTTTGTTGCTCGTTGTTGTCATGGTTAGACAAGACAGCGTCAGGATCTTCAACACCAGAATCACCCAAAGAGCGCAAGCCTGTGGTACCCGGAGCACTGAATGAGCGAGCATCGGTGGCACCACCAGTGCCGAAAGAGTGAAAGTCGTTGAAAGTAGTCTCACCAAAATAGCTTCCCATATGGTTCTGAAGACAGTCAGCTATTCCACCGGAATCGTTTTGCATTGGATGAATGGGCTGCTCCTCCTGAGTCTCGATAGAGTTAACAAACGATGAAGTATTGAAGCCTTCGTTTTCTGTTGCGTCCGGGGTATCTGCGCGCTTACGCTTCTCATTAATGAGCAACTTGGAAATGTCGACTTTCAGGATGACGAGACAGCTTCTACCAGTGGGAGTCTTGTTTGACGATGATTGGGCTTCAGGGCTGCCTAGCTCGATACCACTGCTGTTCTCTTTCGAGCTCTGGTCATCGAGAGATTCAAAAGCATCATCGTGATCAGCAGGCAACTGGTAGCTGGGCCGGTTGGCTCTTGTGGCTCTCTTTGGCCCTCTTCTGTTCCGCTTAGAAATAGTAACACCATACTCTCCGTCAGAGCCGTCTGATTCTGGGAGATCCTCAAGTGGGGTGGATGAAGAGACACCGAGAGATGTAGCTTTCTTGCCCTTCTTCGCCTTCTTCCCCTTCTTCGTCTTCTTTGGTGGGCGACGAATTGGGCTGTCATCGACAAAAGTATTAAGAGAGGGACGTGCCCTTTCCTCATCGGAGTCAGATTCATCTCCAAAACCAGCAGCATTGGTCGTGGCAGTGTTTCCGCGTGTGCTACTTCGCACACCGCGATGGGAGCCCCTGGCTACTGAGACCTGATGCCGCTGGTCGCCATGTTGTGCCGCCCCTTGATTTTCCGAGGCGCTGCGAGTGTTCTGTTCAACACCATCACCTGCTTTCTCGGCTTTGCGTTGGTCCCGGGAGTTCTGTAGATTGATGCGACGCTTATCAATCAATTCGGGGACGATCCTACCATTCGCCATGAGCTCGTTGCGCCACTTGACAAACTTTTGTTCAGTCGCATCGGGAGTGGGCTCCTCCTTCAAACATCCAAGAACGTTCTTGGTGAGCAACGTGTAGACCTTGGCTCGGTCTTTCAAGATATCCCATAGAGCTCTCTCGGCGTTCAGAAGCATGAGCATCCGGATGTCCTTTTCTGTAACTTGTAAGCAGCCTGCGAAGCTCAATGATATCCCAAACTTACGATCCCAGCTAACCAAGTTGCGTACCTTCTCACGGGCGATTGAAGTCTTCGGAACACTACTATCGATCTTCCGACCTTTAACTTTCTCATGGGCACCTGGTGGATCTCGGTTGCTACTCTTCGTAAGATCTTTCGAAGTAACGGAAGAGCTAGCTGTCACCGTATCACCCAAGGACTGCTCAGACGGCTGAGTGACTTTAGTGAGTTTGACATACTCTCTATCTTTACCCGGAGCTCCATCCTCAAAGATCTTTACTGCGACTTCTGGATTGGTGAGAGAGACCTCGAGACCTGCAAAATCTGACTTGACGATAGTCGCGGCGTGCTCAGGTTGAACACTGTCTGCACGGTTTCTGACTTGAGACATGATGAACGCTTGAAGAGGTTTAGAAGTCCTGAGATCTTGAGTTTAACTGGAAACCTTACGTAGTGAGTGAGGCAAAATCAACTTTTGACGCGACACGAGATGAAATTGAGGCAGCAGATGGCTTTTGATGCATTGAAAGAAGATAGGACAGAAGGAAGATAGATATCAGAAGTACTGAAGCCGAGAAATCTTCAATTGACAAGTAAACTCCGTTTTCTGAAGCTTGTTGCTAAAGAGTTGAGGTGAGGTTGGTCGGTGAACTTGAAGCTTTACCTCTAAAAACAGTGTGACTGTAAACACACTAAGCTACTTTGAGCTCTTTTGACACGTAGAAGTACGCTCACAAGCCGACTATACGAATCACTACAGTGAATCGTTCTGAGATCTTAGATCTATTACTTATCCCTTGCTTGAAGGGCTAGCAGCAGCAAGGGCCTACGAACAATCACGCGGCTATGAATTCTGATCGAGGCTCTTATATAACTAGTTCAACAAGGATCAACTTTCGGCATCACAAACAGAACAACCGCAAATATGCTGTCACGCAGTCTATCTGGCGAAGCTCGTCTACGACGTGAGTTGATTTCAGACGTTCATGTCTCCTCAGTTGTATCACCTTGACTTTCACTGTAGGTCTAGTCGATATGTCGGAAACACTACATTTCCTTCACTTCTCACTTGAGATGTTGTGATCAAAGCTTTCAAGCCCCGTACATCAAGGGTAGGGCCCTACAGACTATTAGAACTCTAGCCGCGCAAGCATCTCAGTATATTATTTTCTGGCTTTGGGGCCGATATGGACATCCATAGCCACAAAGCAGCTTATGGCGGTCTAAGATCTATCTTCTATCTATCTATCTGCCTGAAGCCGAGTTATGGCATACCCCCAATGTTGGGCTGAGAATTGTGAAGGAGGCCTTAAGGGGGTGGGTGGCATCACCAAGACATGACTGCGCTTTGAGGAAGGACCTAGTGTAAAACCGTTGTTAGCTCCAGACTTCAAGGGATTTTAAGTATGAGACCATGTTTTGACATCAATCTTGCCTACAAACCGTGCGAAGCCATTCTCCAAATCTTTTGCTCGCTTCCATCAGTCACTCAATGTAGTCTGGCTACCAAGCTTTGCTTCGTCCATCTCACAGATCTCAGGATTATCCATGATGCCATCAAGGCTTCCTTATGCCTCTCGAACTCATGTAAGTAGGCCCTCGTAGACCTTATACTGGCTGAACTATGTTAGTATCTTGCTTCCGAGTTAATTTCTTCTGCAGGAAGGACCCAGGGGCATTTCTTCAGATCTGAATGATCCCGAGTATTCCAACAGATATATAGACATGAAGGCTCGAATTGAAGTTGGTACTAGTCTCACAGTATCTAGTGGTGCTCGAATACTTGGCGTAAGGGAAAAGCGCGATTGCCAATCGTCTTTCATCGCAATCCAGATTAGACGAAGACTGCCAAATCGACGAGAGGTATATTGTACGTTGAGGTTCGAAAGTAGATATAGCCATCTAGTATAGCCACTGGAGTGTCAGTGTTCTGACCAGCGAATAAATCTCTTAACGATTGTAAGACGAAAGCCAGGGGTAGCGGTTACTTACCTTCAGAGTTGGAATCTCAGCGTCATATTCAATTCTCCGTATGTAGGAGTACCTATATGAGTTCATGTTGCGTAGTAATGGCTCTGCATGACCAAGTGTCTTCAGGCTTTCGGCGTTTAGCTAGTAGGCTACAGGCTTTTTGTGACCTGATGTATCAATGACGGTGAGTAAATCGTTCGAAACCGTCTTATGTCCTCATTGATTACGAAGACTCCATGCTTCAGAATTTTAGTTCATTATGACAGCAGATTGGTAACAGGATGATGGTTCTTGTCGGATTGAAAAAAAATTGGTGAAATCCCCGGCAGTTCATGAATGCTAGCATGATGAACTCTGCAAGAACGTCTGATATTCGTGTTATATTGCGCTACCGTGATGTAATCCAGCGTCTAAACGTATTCTCGGGCGATTCTGCTTGTAATTGTATGTTATTCAACGATGGATCAACTGATGACATTGAAATTGGGGTTCCCTAAGTCTCGACCAATATTGCGACTTAACACGCGCCTGATAGGAATGCCTTAGCCGACAATGACAGTTGGAAGGAATATGAATATACTTACTATATTATGAGTCCTCCGGTGCCCTAGACGAAGACATTCCTGCAGAATACTCGTTGCGATCGTGAACTTTGATCTTGTGGTATTGGTCGAATACATAATCTCCAACAACCCTGTAGTGCTAAGGCCAGAAGTATCATGAAGCTGACAACAAACAGTTTGGGTATCATACCTGCACAGAGGTACTATGACGATAAAGGCGCATTATCGAATGGTGGTGTTTAGCATGCTCTGTACATGCCAGAGCGAAGAAAACATATGGAAGAAAGGCGCTAGTCAGCTTCACAAATTTTCAAGATTCCTGCGTCTACTTCACATATCTATGCTTATAATATGCGCAATCAATTTCTCCTTCGACAATATATTGCCCCCAACAAAAAGATTGAACCCTGGATATGATTAACATGAGATAGCGCTCTAGAGCTGCTTTGAGCTTGGGCGAGAGCGAGAGAGACTGCCATGAATCAGCCTCACCTTCCAGTTTCCAGCTTATACGGTTACAGTAGTAGCTACAAGAACGATAGTCGCCTGGAAAGATGAACACAACGACCGCTTACCCATTGCTAGCCTATCATGGACGTCCAGCTATCCTCGCCCCTTATTAACACATTTCAGGAGTGTTACACTCCCAGGGCACAAAAGATTCAAGGGATTTCAAGACAGACTGTCACGTCTGTTTTGTGTAAGTCTGGCTTCTACTATAAGTCACCAGCAAGATGGACACCCGAGTATGAAAGGACTGAAAGAGATACATACTTTATAAAAAGACCTCCGGAAAGTGTTGATACAGCGCTCCAGCATGTGGTCACCACAGACACGTTGTGAAAGCTGATATCTCAGAACGCATCTCGATAGTAAAATTCTGAAAGCCAGCAGGATGTAAAGGGCGACACTGTGAGAGAAACAAGATATGCATCAAGATTCACATGAATGAACAATTCTAACAGCTCTAATATAAGCGTCTACCGAATGCCCCTCCTAAAACCGCCTGGTCCCGTTGTCCATACTTCATACAGCTCCTATCGACTCTTTTGTCACTTAAAAGCTGTCTATAAATACCTCTGAGTGCACATATATCGCTTTGTGTGAAGCAACAACAGTCACTGACATGGTTTCAGGCTGTCACTGTGCTATATTTCTCTTATAGATCTATGATAAGCATTCTATACCTTACTTTCTATATTTCGAGACCTCAAGAGTCCAAAGACTCTATTTCCTCCGAGCCTTCTATCCAGACATGACTAACAAAGTCGTAACAACGTGCAGGGCATGGGAGCAGAAAAGGGGGACGGAAGAAAGTTTCTCTTGTGCTATTACTCGGCCTCCGTATTTAGGACCTCACAAGCTGATATCGACTTAGACGTTGAAGTGGGTAGACTAGAGCACTTTAAAGAGAGCAGTCAACCAGGTAGCGGATACACTTCATGTGAAAGAAGGAAAAGCACCAATTTCTGTTGTGTAGACATGGATAATGAATATTCGATAAGGTTAGGAGAAAGGAAGAGTCTGGTTTCTTGATTCAGAGTACCATTGGTCAACGGATCTACTCGGCTGTTGGTGCGCAGGGTCGTCGTAATGAGAAGTTATATAATATGTCGTTTCTGAAATAGTCGTATGTGATCGGTTTGCACCCTGAATACTTGCATAATCTCGCGGATTGTGACGGTTCTTTCATATAAACAGCGCCATTTGCATGTCTCATCAAGCATGAATTTCATTTTCTTAGAGCGTACTATGACGTGTAGAGCCTCTCAATAAAGCTAATATCTCACTATCTGAATGTAGCTCGCTCAAGTCCCCAGGGACAAACGACATGGTTGTAGAATGTGCTACGTTCCACGTTCAGATCTCGCGGCCGCGTCTCCGTACAAATATCAACAAAGAATCGAATCCTCGTCTCACTCTTCTTCGTGAGATTCTTCTTGCAGCAGATCATATCTAGAAGTTGCTTCCAGCACTCATCGTAGCGCTATCGGCGCAGCTAACATCATGAACCGTAATCGTCTTCCCTCCGACACTCGTGATCTTGACGGAGACACTGTCTGTGCCCGTACCCTCGTGGATCTCGAAGTAGTTGTAATCTTTGCGCGTGGTGTCTTTCCAGGTCTTCCCACCGTCAGTGCTGACATCGACCTTCTGTACCTGCACGTTTGAGTTTTCAACCTGGATGTTGAAGTAGTACTTGCTCGTGCCAGACTTGTTCTTGAGCGTGATGGGTGAGGTGATGCCACAGGGGACAATGGACCAGGAGACATCAATGACGCCCTTGCTCGGTTCGGCTAGCTCTGCAAAGGCCTCCCTGAATAGATCAAGGTGGTTTGTGCCACAGCCTGGGCATTGGTCGACAACCTAGATATAGTCAGACACAACTCATGGCTCAAGAGATCGTGATGAGGAAAATTACCATCGCAGTTATCTTTTTACCAGAGGGACCTGTGACTTCCATACAAGCGCCGCAAGCGCCGGCGTTATCCCAATTGGAGTCAGAGAGCGCGGTGCCGAAAATGCCAGATGGTATCTTGTAGCCTGGACTGAAATTCAGTTCTTGATCCAGCCTAGTTATACAGTGTGTCTCTATTCAAAGATCTACAGGCTAAAAATCTTGACTTACCAGTAAAAGAACACATCCCGCCATCTACGTTCCCGTCATAGAAAGTCGCCTGACCCGACTTGCTGGCGTAGCCGGTAGTATCCTCATGTGTCTGACTCGCAGCAGGTAATGTAGACGAAGTCTTCGTGCCTTCAACCTGGGAAACTAATACGAATGAAGGGGATTCTACCACAGATGATGGCGTTGGAGTGGGTGCAGGGACGACTGGGCTCGACGGGCCATAAGGGATGTCCTGAGTAACCTTGGTAGTAGGGGCAACTTCGGGGGCTGCATCGCTCTGCAACGAAACAATTGAATGCATGTCCATACTCGACATCGCGATAGAGCTTGGATAGATAGTGACCGTAGTGGGTTCGAGGATCTCGGTCTCCCAGACAGTTGAAAGACTGCATTCTGTTTCCGCGACCGAGGGTTCAGTGGGGCTAGTATATACCGTAATCGTCGTTGGCTCAAGCGTAGTAGTGATCGTCACAGGCGAAAGTTCGCAGAATGACTCTGAAGTCGTGATGGCAAAGACATCGGTGGCTGGCATCAAGTCGCTTGAAGGGGTCTCCATGGTAGTAACCTCTGAGGCAATAGGCTCAACAGCAGTGACAGTGACATATTCGGTAACAGGCGCACAAAAGTCCTGAGCCATAGACGCAGCAGCACCAAAGGCCACGGCGGCGAAGCAAGAACGAACCGAGGGCCTCATGATGACTGTCGTTGAAGAAAGGAGTGTTGGTAATGCAATGAATGACGGCCTGCCAGGGCGAGCAGAATCAGAAAGTAACGAGTGTAGAAGTAAAGAACGGAATGGCAAGAAGCACGAAAGGAAGGAAAGATGAGGTTGTGGTGAGAAAGATGAAGGTTGCGGCAATACTGTTGATAGGGAAATGAAACTTGAGTGGGGCACATTCTGCAAGCAAATGGATGTCATTTGTAGACTGGGGGCGGGACCCTCCCATAACTTAGTTATTTCTAACTTACAACACATGTACTACAGCACTACTTTCATCTGGACTAGGGATACCAAGGACAAGGTTCGAAATAAATTGCTTGCAAGGCAATGCTGGTCAAGCGAGATGGAAAGGATCGGATACGTGGTTTGATTTTCCAGTCACCTTGGATGGATCGTGAGTGCTGCCAGCACGACATGATTTGTATCCATCTTTGTGCTGCCGGATGATAGTTGTGAAATCTTTTCGATCTTATTTGAGGAATGGTCTGATATCCATGGTCTCAGGAAAGGTCTCCGAAAGTGACCTCCGGGTAGAGTCGCAACGACCAAACCGACGACGAAGTGAGATTATGAAACATGTGGCGTAGGCTCACCCCTGTTCGCAGCCGAAAAACTCCATCAGACCTTCTTTCATGACCTTGCCATCCGTCGGCCGGTCGATTTGGAGACTTCGACAGACACGTTTGCGCCGCGGTCGTTCTTATGACGAAATTTTAGGTGTTGTCGCGTGGTCTCGATCCATCTAACGTAATCTGTCAACACAAAAGCGCCCACAGAGGCATCCGGTTTTCAGATTCCAGGATTAGATCTTGCGACAGGGACCAGAATGAGCGCTACAATTCGGTGGTTTATTATCTCCTGATTAGCTTGCTCTAGCATAGACATTTCCAACACCTTTGAACACGCCAGACATTCCTCAATGCCTGCCTGTACAAGTGTCTGATGTAGAGGCTCTGTAAGTCCGTGGTTATGTTGACTCAGTGCCTGATATAACATATTATGTAACCTGTGTACCTTTTTCCAAAGGTCTATTCCAGATTTGGTCGCTCTGTAAGGCAAAGCGTTTGCTTCCAGAAAGAACTTACCATACATGTCAAGGCCGTTCTCATGATGCCCTTGCGATGCAATGATTTGATAGCATTAGCAGTAAAGACGTTGAGGTTCAAGTGAGTAATACTCATACTCAAATCTTAAGATTATCTTGCTCGTGACGAACTTGTGGGGGCTAATGGCGGTGTCACGAATATGCGTCCTTATGGGGTTGAAATACAATAGACCTGCGTGATGCATATACAAAGGAACAGAAGTCTCATTCAACAGCGGTGCACGATGTTGTAGACGAGACACAACCGAGTGGCCAGCAGTAGGTAGCCTCGGACTGAGGTCGGGAGCACGGGCCACATAGGATCTTCTCGTCCATTCTTCGTACCTCAACTTTTTTCCATCACTTAAGCGTCTGCCCTTCACAACACCACTTCTAACCTTTCTTCATTCGTCATTCACTTGGAGTCCTGGAGCACTGTCTGGGTCATATTCCATCTCTCCATCATCTGAAAGCACCTCACAAGCATCATGCAGCGCATACTCTCATCCCGAACGCGGTCTTCCGCCATTAACTCGAGCTCCAAGCTTCGATCCTCCGCGTTCAACTTACAGCAGCAACGATTTGCACACAAGGTACGTGGCACAACATCAACATCGAATCCAACAAAGGCTGAAATCTCTCAGGAGCTCAAATTCGGTGTAGAGGGACGCGCATCTCTACTGAGAGGTGTCGACACCCTCGCCAGAGCTGTCGCTACCACATTGGGTCCCAAGGGCCGAAATGTTTTGATAGAGTCCAGCTACGGATCCCCCAAGATTACGAAGGGTGAGTGATGATGGATCTTGCGAGAAGAAGATATCAACTGACATTTTTTAGATGGTGTAACTGTTGCCAAGGCTATCACGCTCGAGGACAAGTTCGAGAACCTTGGAGCTAGACTTCTACAAGATGTCGCCTCCAAAACCAATGAAGTTGCCGGTGACGGTACTACCACCGCAACAGTCCTTGCCCGTGCCATATTCTCAGAGACAGTGAAGAACGTGGCCGCCGGCTGCAACCCAATGGACCTTCGTCGTGGTACCCAAGCTGCAGTCGAGGCTGTGGTTGAGTATCTCCAAGCACACAAGAGGGATATCACAACCAGCGAGGAAATCTCGCAGGTCGCCACTATTTCGGCCAATGGTGATACACATATTGGAAAGCTGCTTTCCAACGCCATGGAAAAGGTTGGCAAGGAAGGTGTCATCACCGTCAAGGAGGGCAAGACCATTGAAGACGAGCTCGAGGTTACTGAGGGTATGAAATTTGACCGGGGATTCATTTCCCCATATTTCATCACGGATACCAAGGCGCAAAAAGTCGAATTCGAGAAACCACTAATCCTTCTGTCTGAGAAGAAGATTTCCGCTGTCCAGGATATTGTACCCGCTCTCGAGGCATCTCAGCAGATGCGCCGTCCTCTTGTCATCATTGCCGAGGACATCGATGGTGAGGCTCTAGCTGTCTGTATTCTTAACAAGCTCCGTGGACAACTCCAAGTAGCTGCTGTGAAGGCTCCCGGGTTTGGTGACAACCGCAAGTCCATTCTAGGCGATCTGGCTGTTCTCACCAACGGTACCGTCTTCACTGATGAACTTGACATTAAGCTCGAGAAGGCTACTCCCGACATGCTCGGATCCACTGGTTCCATCACCATCACAAAGGAGGACACTGTAATTCTGAATGGCGAGGGCACCAAGGATGCTGTCACCCAGCGTTGCGAACAGATTCGGGGTGTCATCAATGACCCGACTACTTCAGATTACGAGAAAGAGAAGCTTCAGGAGCGTCTCGCCAAGCTCTCTGGTGGCGTCGCTGTCATCAAGGTTGGCGGTGCTTCCGAAGTTGAGGTCGGCGAGAAGAAGGACCGCATTGTGGACGCTCTCAACGCTACTAGAGCAGCTGTCGAGGAGGGCATCCTTCCCGGTGGCGGTACTGGTCTTCTCAAGGCTGCTGCAAACGCACTTAACGACATCAAGCCCGCCAACTTCGATCAACAACTTGGAATCACCATTGTTAAGAACGCAATCACTCGTCCAGCACGGACTATCGTTGAGAACGCTGGCCAGGAAGGTAGCGTCATTGTTGGCAAGCTCATGGATGAATTTGGCAAGGACTTTAACAAAGGCTACGACAGCTCTAAGGGCGAATATGTCGACATGATTTCGGCTGGTATCCTTGACCCATTCAAGGTCGTACGTACAGCACTGAGAGATGCTAGTGGTGTCGCCTCTCTACTTGGAACGACCGAAGTTGCCATAGTCGAAGCACCTGAAGAGAAGGGACCTCCGCCAGGTATGGGTGGTGGCATGGGCGGCATGGGTGGTATGGGCGGTATGGGATTCTAAAACGTGGAACCTTGAACCGCGTCTACTCGATTTCTTGTATACCCATTTCTCGTCCCAACGCCCTTGGCTGATGTATATGATTAACCCCCCACTCCTCACTCCTCTTCAAATGTTGTCTTCATACCTTTGACTTCATATTTGCATTATTGAGCGGAATTCTGACATGTACCAACTCCCCTGTATACTACTACCGTGGATGGAGGAAAGGAAAAAGTAATTTATTGTCTAGACAGTATCAAAAAACTGCAATCGAATCGGCAATTCATCTCTACTGCTGGAGACAGGATGCGATGGAAGTCGTCGCGCGCAACTCCATGTCGAGCACGTGAGCGAAGCGCATACATTTTTAATCGCAGGGGGGCCGCGTTGCGGTGGAATGGTTGCTTTAGCACCGAGAAGCCCCTCCAGCGACCCCAAAACATCCCGCAGTTGCTGCCCCTAACAAGGCTCCAAGGTTGCCCCTCCATTCAAATTTACATCTAACAAACGGAGCAAACTACCTACAACTCACCGCCCTCATACCTATATTTTCACCCCATCTGAATCAACTCGCTCTACGATTGGCGACTGGAGCCCAAGTATCTGTATGTCGCTGCCTGTTTGGCGCCCAATAGCGCCGCCCATACAGTCGTTCACTGCCTTGGATGACGACGCTGACAGAATGTACTTATAGCGCTGCCTGCGGACCCCTAATTCCAACCGTTCTTCATCTCAAAAGTTCTACTGTAGTTGATCGCGATGGTAAGCCTTCCTCTATTCTTCCTTAGTAGAACACAGCCAGTGACTGACGCCCGTATCTAGGCTCAATCAGGGTATGTCTCTTTATACAACACAGCATAGCGGTAGCCCCTCGGTGCAGACACGGACTGATTGCACGCCTATAGAATCAAAGTTGCCGCTGAGTGCGTTACCGCCTATGAAGAGCTGAAGAGCAAGAAGGCGTTCAGATTCATCTTGTTCAAGATCAGCGACGATGGCAAGGAAATTGTTGTCGACGAGACGGGCAAAGAAGATGATTGGGATGTCTTCCGTGAGAAGTTAATCTCATCGAAGAGCAAAGATAAGCGTGGTAAAGAGGGAGTCGGTGCCAGATATGCCGTCTATGACTTTCACCACACAAGTGGCGAAGGTATTGTACAAGAAAAGCCTGGTCTTCTGAGCTGGATCCCTGACGACGCTGGCGTCTTTGTAAGTCTTCATCGAGAACTCATCCCTACCAGAACCAACCGCTGACGACACCCTTGAACAGGTCAAAATGACCTACGCTGGTTCTAAGGAGGCGCTCAAGATGGCACTCCCAGGCCTTGCTGCGGACATCCAAGCCAGCGCAACCGAGGATTTGGAGTATGAAGGCAGCGTACGCCCAAAGGTATTCAAGAGACTATAGGCCTCCCTCGGGCGACGAGAAATAGCCACCAGTGCGTATGCACAGCTCAATCGCAACACAGAAGAATGAATTGCACAACGAGGTCACGCCATAAACCTTGGCGGGCCCATATGAGAGACGACCGCCTTCGTCTTTGGTGTACTTCAGTCTGATGGGCTCAATATTCCACTGACTTGTTGGACGCGCGGAGAACTCAGATCTAAACGCTCCAATTGATACATTTCCCTACATAGTTGCAATAGTGACTTTCAAATGTGCACTGTGCCCTATGAGATTACGCCGATGCCTTTTCCCACGCAACTCTAAACAGCCCTGCTAGTCGCTCCCCCTCCTTCTCATCTCGTATCCGCTGTATCAACCATCCTTTAAGGTCTCCCCAGAACTTTTCCGTATGCATGACACCCTCCCCGCTCAGGCCTTGCGCCACTGGCGCCTCGTCTGGACTTCTTACGGCTGGTGTGACATCCGTCTTCGCATCTACGGGTAAAGTCACAGGGGGACTGACCACTCTGTCTGGCATTGGCTGTGCCGTTGCACCCGCCATGAGCATGATCTTGAACTCCACGTCTTTCGCATCTTCTCCCTCCTTGAGCCCGAATATCTCTGCAACGGTCTTGCTCCCTGTGGTCTCAGGCTTCATGCCGTTGAGCAACTTGAACTTATCCACCGGGTAGCCTGTATGCGCAGCGTAGGCGGCTTTGAGGTCGTAGATTGACGTGGTGAGGGGTTGGGCGGGAAGGGAGAGCTCAGCGCCATCTTTGCGGGGCTTGAGTGTTATCGTGATGGTCGAGGATGATGAGGAATCGGGAGAAGAGGTGGTGCGCTTCCGTTTCTGAGGCGTTGTCGGATGTTTTGGAAGCATATACTGTAGCTGTACGTGCATCAGTATGTGGGAGTCAAGGAAGGATACTGTAAACGTATGATTAGGAAGTACATACACTGGGAGATGGCGCGGAGAGGACCTTGGGCCCAGTAACTGGTAGCCTGGCCAGATCGTCAATGAACGACTTTGCGAATGCTTCTTCAGACATTTTTTCTTGAGTTTAACGGGGAATAGAGAGGTCTCTGTTGCGCGCTCTAGACTTCGCGATGACGATTTGGTGTTGAAGGGTTCCAGGGAAGCGGGAAACACGGCGCTAGTCCCACCTCGAAAGGCGGTCGAGCCACTAGCTCCCCGCTGGGATTTTTTCTAGCAAAAAGTTTCGAGCGTCGGTAGAATTGCTTATATATTCAGGTTAAACATTGCTCTCACTTCATACACCACACCACACCGCAGTCATGGGTCCCGGTCGTCGTATGAAGAAGCAAGGTCCGCCAGGCCCACTTGACGAATCACTTGTCACTCGCAAGCGGAAAGACGCACCTGCCGCGGCTCCTACCAAAAATGGCAAAAAACGAAGGACTTCTGGGGAGAAACCCAAGTACGAAATGTCGGGCGCATTGGATGAAAACTACAAACCGGTGAAACCTCAAAAGACTAATGGTGTGAAGAGCGCTGCGCCTGCGCTTAAGCCTGCTACAAATGGTGCTAAGAAGCAGAAGAAAGAGAAGAAGCAAAGTCCTCCTCCGCCACCACCTCCGCCTGCAGAGAGCGACAGCGAGGAGGAAGACGAAGATAGTAGCGATGATGCTGCGAGCAATTCGGATGCTATGGAAGGCCAGCTCAAGAAGACTAATGGGCTCGATGCTCTTGGCAGTGATGATGAAGAGCTCGACGGAGAAGATGAGTACGTTGGGTCGGATGATGACAGTGTCATGGACTCAGATGATGATGCTGGTGCTCGAAAAGAGCGCATGTGGTCCGAGGATGAAGATGAGGAAGCGCTGGCGGAGAAGCTCACAGCTGCGAACATCGAGGGTCTATCAAGAAAGATGGACATGGATAAAGCACGGGAAGACGCAGAGGCACAAGCAGAACTTGAGGAGATGGGCATGACCACGAATATCGCCAACGAAGACCGACCGAAGATCCTCGATGACGTTGACGAAGAAGGTGTCGCCAGAGCGAACCTGTTGACCCCTGATCTGCAAATGCTGCGATCGAGAATCACCGATAACGTTCGTGTGCTCGATGATTTCAAGAATCTGGCTGAGAATGGCCGCTCACGAACGGAGTATACCGAGCAACTGCTCAGGGATATTTGCACATACTATGGTTACTCTGCATTCCTCGCCGAAAAGCTTTTCTCCCTTTTCTCTCCAAAGGAGGCATTTGCGTTCTTTGAAGCCAACGAAACTCCGCGCCCAGTCGTCATCCGCACAAACACTCTCCGCACTCATCGTCGCGAACTCGCGCAATCTCTCATCAACCGCGGTGTGCAACTCGAGCCCGTAGGCAAATGGTCGAAAGTAGGTCTTCAAATTTTCGAAACCCAAGTACCCCTGGGTGCGACGCCCGAGTATCTCGCCGGCCAGTACATAATCCAAGCCGCATCCTCCTTCTTGCCTGTCATGGCTCTCGCCCCTCAGGAAGATGAGCGCATTCTGGATATGGCATCTGCCCCTGGCGGCAAAACCACTCACATCGCCGCTCTCATGAAGAACACTGGGTGCATTTTTGCGAATGACGCAAATAAGAGTCGTGCTAAGGGTTTGATCGGTAACGTGCACCGCATGGGCGTGCGAAATACCATTATCTGCAACTACAACGCTCTTGAGTTCCCACGCGTCATCGGCGGTTTCGATCGCGTACTCCTTGACGCGCCCTGTTCCGGCACAGGCGTCATTGCGAAAGACCCGTCCGTCAAAACCAACAAGACCGAGAAAGACTTCCTCAAACTCCCGCACCTGCAGAAACAGCTCCTCCTCGCCGCAATCGACAGTGTCGACCACATGTCTAAGACCGGCGGCTACATCGTGTATTCGACCTGCTCCGTGACGGTCGAAGAAAACGAACAAGTCGTGCAGTACGCACTCAACAAACGCCCCAACGTCAAACTCGTCCCCACCGGTCTCGGCACCTTTGGCCGCCCAGGATTTACTTCGTATGCCGCGAAGAGGTTCCACCCGCACATGAAGGAGACGCGGCGCTACTACCCGCACGCGTATAACGTGGACGGCTTCTTTGTTGCAAAATTCAGGAAAACGGGGCCGACACCTGCAGGCGCGGTGATGCCGAACGAGAGCAGTGCGATGAGTAAGGTGCAAGGCCAGGGTCATGAGGAGAGGGACGGGAACGAGATGGATGTTGATCGGGCGCCGATCGAGGACGACGAGGGAGAGAGCGAGGAGGAGGATGAGTTTGGTGGGTTTGACAGCGAGGAGGACAGGGTGTATATCGAGCGGGCGAAGATGAGCCGGCTGAGGCGGAAGGGCGTCAATGTTAAGGCCGTGGGCAAGGGCAAGGGCAAGGACAAGGGAAAGAAGGACGCGAACGGCGTTATACAGGATGAAAAGGCCCAGGAAACAGACGCGGAGAGTGCTTCCAAGGGGTTTTCCGAGGAGACTGTTCCAGACAGAAAACTCCCAAAGCAAAGTCACTCAAAAACGTCCCAGAAAGTAGCGACTGGAACCACTCATGAAGCGAAGCCAAAGGAGTCAGCAGACAGCAGCACGCTACAAGCAGGTGCAACCAAGCAATCCAAAAAAGAGAAGCATGCCAAAATGCCCAAGGAGACCATTCATGGCGACAACGAGAAGAAATCGCCCAAGGTCAAGAAAGAGAAAGCCAAGAAGGATAAGAAGGACAAGAAGGACAAGAAGGTTGCTGATATATGAGATGATTTGTCTAGTTAATGGTCCATTGTCTACAGTCTGTAGTGTAGTCTGCTGTGTGTTCGCTGTTTGCTTGCAGTTTGTGCGTCACAAGGATATATACGGATATTAAAAAATTGCATAGGATGGCGTTTGACGTGTTGTTTCTGGTGTGTTCTTTTGTGTTTTCCTAAATGGTCTATTGGATGTATGTGCTTGCTGGTTTTCCGTGTGTGTATACAAGTGCGTAGTTACACAGACAGGCACCAGGCATCATTCACGAAGTAGTAGGAGCTCTTAGTCCTCATTATGTGTGGCAAGATGTGATGTTTACAAATTCTTGTTGATTGCATGTACGGCGCTGGTGAGAATTAATACTAAGGGTGAAGCTGTCTGATGTCGGTGTACGTGGTGGATAGTATATGGAGTTGGTAGTTCTATCAAATGGCCTGAAGGTTGCCTGAAATGTTCCCGGACTATTGTCCTACCTTAGTACTGTAATTAATTAATCGATACTATTATCAAGATGTTAGAGTTATACCAACATCATCATCTAGCGTACGTATTCGCATCCTTCACTCGTGTCCCTCGTACCTCGCATTATCTAGCAATCCGCTGCATCTCCCCCGTCTTTCTCCGCATACATACATACACCATCACCATTATTTGAAATCGAAGGAAGTTCCGAAGTCGTGGGCTTAAGATGGGTTGTTATTACTATATACTAGATGGAATACAGTTAGACGGGGTAAGGCGGAGAAGACAGGAGGACGGGGCCTAGCTACCTGGCTTAGATCCGGGTAGCGCCGTGTAGATCTTGGAATGGATGGGATCCATGCCGTGTGGCGTGATCGTCGTGATCGACATCTCCGACGTCCACGGCAGTTCATGGGAATTCATGAACGATGTTCATGATGCACGTGGTATTTCTTTGAGGTCTTTGCACACCTAAGTGGAGATGTGTGGTGTCGGAGCCTGTTCCGAAGATACGAGCAGACGACGGAGCACCAAAGTAGACACACAACAAGAGCCAAAGCCAGCGTATATCTGCACAGACTTCAAGAACCTCGAACAACAACGACACGCCCATTATTATTCATTATCATTAACCCCACGCGTAGCATCATATGCGTTCATCGCCGATCCAGCGGCGGCAGTCATGGGGGGGGGGGGATCTATAGGTATCATACAATGCCGTCCTCGGAGCACTTGCCCGCAGTCTCCATGCTGCGCAACGTATTCGAGCTCGTCAACAGATCCAACTCGCCCGCCGCACGCGGGTGCTCGCTCTCGTCCAGTCTGGCAATACTGTGCCGGCCCGAGACAATGCCCGGAAACACCTTGCCCCACAGCCCGCCTGCGTCGAGCAAGATGGGCACTTCCTGCGTCGCCTGCGCCGCGGTCGTGGCTGTGTTGGTGGACGTGATGGTGGTGGTGATGGTGCTGGTCAGAGCCGGGTCGCCTGGATATATGCTCTCGTGGCGTCGTCGGGGAATGATCTCGTCGCCGGCGCGCGCGGTATGGTCGCCGGCTGAATCGAGCCCGGCGGAGACGCGGACTTTGAAGACGGAGGAGTTGGGCGCTTGGGCGACCATGGTGGTGCGTTTGGGGGTGCGGACGTGGCGCCACATGGGGCGGAGGGTGGCGAGGCAGGAGGTGGTGATGGCGAGGCCGGGCTCGACGGAAGACCAGATGGCGATGTCGGTTGTTGCGTCTGTTTGGGAGGTAGGTTAGTTTGGTGGAAGGGACAGAAAGGTCTTGAGAGGAGACGTACAGAGGAAGTCGTCGCTGGTGAGGGCGTGGAGGTGGAACATGCGGACGATGGGGGCGAAGCAGGCACTGTTGGTAGCGTTAGGGATTTGAAGTCGATGTAGGAAGGAGGTTACGCACATTGTCGCCATGCTCAGGATGCCGAACAGGATGGCTTTATCCCGCCAGCCCAGATTCAGGGTGAAGATTAGGAAGATAGGTTGGCCGGCGAAGATGAAGTCGGTTACGACGCATATCACGCTGAACCAGTATGCCAGGGCAACATAGGTGTGGGGGTTGATGCACGTGCCCTGGTGTGTGCTGTCGCGGGCGAGTCTCGTCCAGAAGAAGGAGGCGGGCTTGCATTGGAAGGCAACGATGAAGACAAAGATGACGCCTGCGATTATGGTGACGTGGATGGCGTGCCATAACAAATAACGCTGGTGGCGGTAGATGGTGATGCGTAGCAGGAAGAGGCCGACGGAGACTTTGACGATGGTGATGATGACGCCGTACATGAGATAGGCGATCCACCAGATCTGAACATTGTTAAGACGAGCTGGTAGTGTGAGTAAGGAGGGGAGCGGTACCAGCATAGTCCGTTTGATGTGCTCATCATCGAGCTGTGAGACGTGCTCCCCAATTCCAAAACGAACTCCGAGTATGCAAAACACGCTGAATATGAGATATAGGAACTGTGCTACGGTCAGCGGAGGGGTATCATGGCAAGGAATTGTAGAATCGAGTTCCAGGATCAGTGATGTTGGGGGTCGGGGTGGCTTTTTGGGACTTACAAGAGCTATTGTTGCAAGGAAGTCATCAGCACCGAACCTCTTCAACAGACAGCGTCTGGTATAACATCGCAGCGAGACGGTGATGGTGGCTAGCACACTGAAGATTGAAACAACATATATCAGTGTAAGGCCGTGAGCAGCCAGCATGATCAGAGGCAAGACACTCTATACGAACATGACCAAGTCGAGAAAGAAGTCAAGGAAGACCCAGGATATAACGCATTGGAACGGATCGCATCAGGGCACAGTCAGCGGGTTAAGGTTATGTGCAGGTTGGGTCTGGGTTTGAAGAATTCTAGGCTTGTACGGTGCTAAAGAAGGACATACAAGGCGGTAAACTGTAAAGTGCACATGTGGCAGATGTCACCTAGGCTCTAGTGAAGTAGTGGATGGCGATCTGCTAGCAGAGCCGCAGACTGGAATTGGGGGAGAGAGAGTTCGTCTCGGTGTAGGGAAAGGAGAAGATTAAGTTTGACGACAGCTGTCGTCCAAGCCTCTTTGGGGGAGGTTCAGCAAATAAGTTTCGATGGCTGTAGTCAAACTAACTTCGAGTAGCGTCGATCGGCAGACCAAGACAACTTTATCGGACGGATTCCTCGGGCTTTGGCGAGCTTGACGACAGAACAAGATTAACGGAGGACGGAATTCACGAGAGCAACACGAAGATGTTGATGTTTTGATGACGCTTCATTCGTATCGGGCACCCAGGCAGCCGGCAGCCACTCGCCACGAGTCATGCGCTGCACATCAAACAAACAATGATACGGTATTGATGCATTATCGGTACTGTATATAATATGCATGTACGGATGTGGCTTGAATGCACAGTCTCACTCTTATGGCCTTTAAACCCTTGTCCATATTTCACGTCCCCGTTCTGCAGCTGGGATGTAGCTTCACGCTGTCGCATAACAGTTCCGTGGCGTTCACATCGTCAGAAATAGCAGTCTTTAGTATTAATAGAGATATAATTAGATACACTAGCTGATAGTGCAGAATGCTACGTGGATCGAAATCATCTACTATCGCCTTCTATCTAATTACCTGTAAATTGGTCATGGTCTTTTGATGGCTAATACTACCCCTATTATCCGGAGAGTCGGCGACAAGTCCGCGTAGCTACCATGCTGAAAAGTACGGAGGCCATGCCAAGCCCTACTGTACCTATCTCATCTACACTTTTTGGTTCCAGTGATGCCTTAAGGCCTTAATGTCTTACAGCCTTATCGCCGCCTAGGCATATGTGTAGCTGCCTGACTCTCCGCATACTCAGGCATCAGGCATCAAGGCAAGATACTCGGTACAATTATCGCTCAAATTTCTCCACTTCCGAAGCCCTTTCCAGCCACCTTTGCACGTCTTCCTGAGGCGCCAAGGAGAGTTTCGCCGCATTCACTACACATCATCATTGATATTGATATTGATATCGATATCAGTATTGGTATTGGATGCTTCCCCATTCTCTCCGCCATCCAACATCTCCACTCCCCGCATCAGACCCTCGACAGTTTCACGATCATCTCCATTGTCGCTCCATCTATATTCCATCTGTGGGCTGTCAAGGGCCCGTACAATATCCACTTTAACTGGCCAGGCTCTTCTGTAGACCTCTGTTCATTCCACATCCATGCCACCCTAACAAGACGCCTCCACTCTGTATCATAAAAATCTGCGCTTTCTTCACCAAATACTCCATTGCACGGCTTCTACCGCTGTTCGAGATCATGTCTTCCCATGAAGGGTCTGCTTCAGGCCCACTACAAGAACTCCCAACCTCCCCTTCTTTCACGATAAATTACCATTTCTAATTCTATCCTCTTTGACTGCTTGTGATCCAGCTCTGTGTTGAGTGCTTGTCCCTTCGCCCTACTCGACCAACTATCAATTCGCGTCAACATGGGTTGGGCTCTGAAGAAGCCTGAGGATGTCCCCGGTGCTGCGTGGCCTGCCATTGCCATCGGTCTCTTTGTGGCCTTTGGTGGTGTTCTTTATGGGTATGTTTGCTTCCGGTGTTACTACTGTCGTCCTAACCTTCTCCCAGCTATGACACGGGTACCATATCTGGTATCTTGGCTATGCCTTACTGGCTACAGACCTTCTCCACCACTCCTGACAACACCCTTACTGCCTCGCAAGACTCTCTGATTGTGTCTATTCTGTCTGCGGGTACATTCTTTGGTGCTTTGTTGGCTGCTCCTGCTGCCGACTTTCTCGGCCGTCGCTGGGGTCTCTTCCTCAGTGCTGCCATTGTCTTCAACCTGGGAGTCATCCTGCAGACCGCCTCGACCGGTCAGGACCTCTTGATTGCTGGACGATTCTTCGCCGGCCTGGCTGTCGGTCTCATCTCTGCCATGATCCCCTTGTACCAGAGTGAGACCGCCCCTAAATGGATTCGAGGAGCGATCGTCGGTACATACCAGCTTGCTATCACCATTGGTCTCTTCCTCGCCGCCATTGTCAACTATTCCACTCAAGGTCGAATGGACAGTGGCTCATACCGCATCCCTATTGCTGTGCAATTCGCCTGGTCTCTCATTTTGTGCGGCGGCCTGCTCGTTCTCCCTGAGACCCCTCGCTTCCTGATCAAGCAAGACAAGCACGATCAGGCTGCCAAGTCTCTTGCCCGACTTCGCCGTCTGGACGTCACTCATCCTGCCGTCGTCGAGGAGCTCGCTGAGATCCAAGCCAACCACAACTACGAGATGAGCATCGGCACTGCGAGTTACGCCGAGTGCTTCAAGGGCACCATCGGCAAACGTCTTGCCACAGGTTGTCTCCTTCAGTCCCTCCAACAACTCACCGGTGTCAACTTCATCTTCTACTACGTAAGCCACAGCACGCATACATCCCAATAAAACTCACCACATGACTAATCCAACACCCAGGGCACCCAATATTTCCGCAACGCAGGCTTCAGAAACTCCTTCATCATTCAAGTCATCACAAACTCCGTAAACGTCGTCTCAACCTTCCCAGGCCTCTACCTTGTCGAGAAGATGGGCCGTCGCAACCTACTCCTAATGGGCGCCATCGGCATGTGCGTATGCCAGTACATCGTCGCCATCACCGGCACCGTCGCCGGCACCACCAACCAAGCCGCACAAAACACCGCCATTGCTTTCGTCTGCTTCTACATCTTCTTCTTCGCCTCGTCGTGGGGCCCCGTCGCCTGGGTAGTCACTGGCGAGCTGTATCCGCTCAAGGTGCGCGCAAAGTGCCTCTCAATGACCACCGCGTCCAACTGGCTGCTCAACTGGGCGATCGCCTACGCGACGCCCTACATGGTCAATGCGCAGTATGCGAATCTACAGTCCAAGGTGTTCTTTGTCTGGGGCAGCTTTTGCTTCGTGTGTATCGCGTTTGTGTACTTTATGATCTATGAGACGAAGGGTCTGGCACTTGAGCAGGTGGACGAGTTGTATGGCATTGTGGGCAAGGCGTGGCAGAGCAAGAAGTTCCGTCCGCAGATCGCGTTTGTCGATGTGGCGGAGATGGATGGCGATAAGCGTGGGATGAGTCTGAGTCAGATTGCGGAGACGCAGGAGCGTAAGAGGAGCGTTACGCATGTTGATAAGGTCTAGAGGTGTGATTCACTTAACGTGTTTGGCTGGGATGGGGGACGGACGAGGAGTGTATATAGACTATGACACTTCAATTCGATTCGGTTCAATACTCGATGCTGATGTCTTTTCTTACCGGGTATCTATAATCCATCTCCGTTATAGATTTTATCTCCCCGTTCCACTCCTCCTCTCCATCCTCCCCCGCCACCGTCGCAACGGCACACACAACACCCCACTCAGCAGCGCCTGTAGCGCCTGAAACACCACCGTCGCAACACGCATCCGATCCAAACGCTCCTCTTCCAGTCCAGCAAACAACACGCCCGTCAACGGCACCCCGATCGCTGGGGTCTTGGTCGCCACGACAAACACCACAGCGACCACATTCTCAGGCGCCAGCCACGTGAGCGAGAGCACAAATGCCAGCCCCGCCCAGACGAGGTACAGCGCCGCGAGAATAGAGATTGTAAAGACAATGTTGCTCGCGGGCAGGGGCGCGAAAGCGTGGCTGGCGAAGGCGGAGTCGTAGGTTGACCAGATGAGCGTGAGAAGGGCGAGGGAGGGGAGTTTGATGAGCTTGTACTTGTACAATGCTGTGCGTGTGATATTTGGGCATAAGGCGAGGGTTATCTGACCGGCGGCCTGGGGATATATTGCTTAGCTGTGTGTGTTTCTGGTGGCGAGGAATGGGATTGGGGAGACGGACTAGTGGTACGAATACGGACAGCCCGAGTTGTTTGAACACTCGTGCGTACAGATCTCTGTATCCATCCTGGTCGGAGGGCAGACCGGTGGTATACCACGCGTGCACGCTCGTGTACATGCGGACTAACACAGGGGATAAGAAGGGGCCTAGGATGTTTCCCAGGGCGGACTGTGTGAGCGAGAGCGCAGTGTTGCCATCGGCTTTCCGTGTTATGAGGGTGTTGAATGCGATGCTGTCGTTGGAATGAGCACACCCCCTTCTCTGACTTTAAGAAACGAGAACCACTCACGCAGTCGGCAAACAGCCCAGTACAATGACTCCTACCAGCAACTCCTGATCGAAGAATTGAGCGTTGCTTCCCGTCGCAGCCATGACGCCAAAGCCAACTGCCGATGCAAGCACGAAGCTCTGCAGTTGCACGAAGATGTGTACGCGCCAGCGCTTGAGGTTCTCGAGAAAGTCCCGACTTGGGATGGCGCAGCCATTGAGGAAGAAGATTAGAGATACGGCGAGGTAATTGATGACATTTGTTTTGGTCTTCTGTTGCGATAGTGGCACCGGGGCTTGCGATGCGACAACGATGAGAATGCCCATGACGATGAGGAACCATTGATCTTTGGCGAAGGAGATGGTAAGGTCGAGACTTCGACGAGATATCGTTTTGGAGGGCATCTTTTGTGGTTTCGTTTCATCACGCTCGACAGTTTCCGAACATTCTGTCTTGTAACCGATGACATTTCCATTGTCAACTAGAGATTTGATCTGAGTGAGCGGTTCAACTCAAGAATGAAACGATACATACATGCATCATGATTAACTTCACAATCTAGAGATGGCGAAGCCATGTCGTCAGACCCGTTCGATTTGCATCTACCCCAATTCAATACATCTGTTCATCGGGTAGTTCTGCAAGTACAGCAAATGCAGATAGTGATTCGGCATGCTCCGCTGATTATATCCAGAATTAGCGCCATGATAGTTATATGTATACTGAAATGCAAGATTCAAGCGTTGTCTGACGTCTTCTTCGTCGGTGACCAAAGATCTACCCCACCAATGACGGTGATCTGCGCTGGAAATCGGCATTTGAGATCCGGTACCCCTGTCAGATGATTGCTATAGAGCAAACAATAAACAACAGCTTGATGGCTTGAGCGACATAAGACACGAAATCCTAATCACGACATCAACCGCAAGTTTGGATGGGGTAGTCAGTCGCGCGTGAAAGAAAAGTCTAGACACGGCTCTACCGACTGCGTTTATGAAATCCAAAACCCAAAGGAATTCAGACAACTCTTGAGATGTTGTATTAGTGTCGCTCATCAAGGCGTTGATGATATTTGAACATTCAGAACACGTTCTAGACCTGACTATGCTTCCAACGAAATATGTTTTCAAGAGGAGATCTGGTCTGGTTGGAGACGTTCGTGGTGGCTATCTCCTCGACGTCATTCAACCACCATATTTCTCGAGACGAATCAAGAAGGCCAGGGAAAGAAGTTGACAATGTAAGAATGCGAGAACAACCAGGTAAAAGAAATATGCTTTGCCAAGGATCTACCTGCAGTACCTATGAGCATGCTGTTCGACCCGTACCTAGAACGACCAGCTCGACGCTTCATTCCTAATGTAATTAAATCCAAATTCAAGGGGTGCTTAGTATCGCACTTGGAGCTCATAGCGAGGTTGCAGCCGTTCTGATTCGATGGTCCATACGTTATTCCGAGAGCTGGATCGTGCGTAATGCGGATCGATGTTTAAGAACACGGGCAAGATCTGAGACTGCTAAACAACAAAAGGACCGTCGAGTCGCAATCAGGTCCATCTCCACCGATACAGAGATTATGAAAACCACGGAAGCTCCTTCATTGGATGTTGCAAACCTCGCATCGTCTGCTCGCTTGGATGCTTATTGTTGCTACTGAAGACTCGGAATAGATCCGGGAAGCCTGATGCGGTTATCCGTGATAACACTCGAGTGTACACCGGATACGTGATCCCGATGATGACGACGGCTCGGATGACACGTAAGCACTTGGGAGATTATTATCCAAGGACACCGCAGCAGCGCTGACACTTCTCATCTTGCATATTCAGAGTTTTAATGCTGATCGTCAAGCAATCATCTCATCGAACTGAACGCCACGTCTGCCCTGTGATCACAAAACGATCGTGATTTGTCCTTTCCGTCTTGATGATGGTGGGGCCATACCAAGGCGTGGCTGTGTACTCTAATGACGCGTCGTGTTTCTCGCATCGTATGATGAACATACAACTTGATACACGATCTTACCCGTACAAGTACTGGAGTTTGAGAATGAGTGGGAGTCGTACACACTTGAATGATTTGCACAAAAAACAACATTTATCGTTGTGAAAATCGATAGATCATATTGTGCAGACTGTTGTGCGCGATTGCCCCTTTGAGCGTAGCGCTGAAGCTGTAATTACCTTTTCCATCAACAAAATCCAACGTCGTCACATATCAAGAAACTTACTACATCATTACACGTGATAGGGTATCATCAATCAGAAGCTTCAGCTCATCAAAGCTGCTGTAAGTAATTTGCCCCAATGTGAGTAGAGGGAGTCACACAGCTGTCAATCATAGCTAATCCCTTGCTGTCAGCGCGGACACCATTCCTTTGTCAGCATCAACAAATTCGTTACCCAGCAACAAAGACATGTCTGCCACCGACGAGAAGCTCATCTCGAGCCATGCGGAATCAGTGAAGCGGATCCAAGAATCCGTCAAGAAATTCCGCGACGAAGGTCGACACTTTCGCATCTATCATGGCTCGACCTCATCAACACGGCCGCTTAACTTTACGCGGGACAACATTGTCGATGTGAGCGACATGAATCGCCTTTTTCCAGTGGACCAAGCCACCAAGACCGTCAAGGCCGAGCCGAATGTGCCTATGGACGCGCTGGTCGCGCACACGCTGAAAGCCGGTCTTGTTCCGAAGATTGTGATGGAGTTCAAGGGCATCACGGTCGGGGGTGGCTATTCGGGCATGTCGGGCGAGAGTAACATGCACAAGCATGGCCTGTTCCAGAACACGGTGTCTGAGATTGAGATTGTACTTGGTGATGGATCCTTGGAGCATGCGTCCCGGACTGTCAACGAGGATCTGCTCGAGCATGCTGGTGGTAGTCTGGGTACCTTTGGCATCGTCACTCTGCTGACAGTCGAACTGTTCGATGCAAAGAAGTTTGTCAATCTCGAAATCACCAAGATCGACGGTCCAGAGAACGTAGTCCCAACCTTCGAAGCCGCCGTGGCCTCGACTCCACAGCCAGAGTACATCGACGGCATCTTCTACAACAAGGCCAAGATCGTCATGATGACCGGCCACATCAGCGACGACGCAGCACACCCGCCCCTCAAGAAAATGCAAGTACACTGGTTCTCCGCCGAAGTCGAGAAGCGCTACGCCAACCTGCCCTCCACCCTCACCATGCACCTCGAAGACTACCTCTTCCGCTTCGACCACGGCGCCTTCTGGGGCGGCAACCTCGCCTTCGACCACTTCCACATCCCCAACATCGCCCCCTTCCGCCGCCTCGCAGACCCCTTCCTCGACTCCCGCACCTGCTACCACGCCCTGCACAAGACCGGCCTCGCCGACGAATACGTCGTCCAGGACTTTGGCGTCCCCGCCTCCAACGTCGCTGCCTTCATCTCCTACGTCCAGGATGTCATGCCCAAATGCCAGCTCTTCCTCGTCCCCGCCCTCTCCGCAGACGGCATGAAGATCTCCTCCCGCATGAACCCCCTTGTCCAGGCCGTCCGCACCGAACGCGTCTACGGCGTCGGCGTCTATGGCCGTGGCCCGCGTGACGCCGAGGCGTTCAAGGAACTCAATCGTAAGCTCGAGACCAAGGCCTCGGAACTCCTCGCTGCGAAGCTGCTCTATGCCCGCACGTACTACACCCACGACGAGTTTTGGGAAATCTACAACAAGCCTGCGTACGACGAGGTGCGCCGCAAGTACAAGGCTGTCGTTGTGGCGCCGCCGCCGTCGGACGAGGCGGAGAAGAACAACGATGCCGAAGCAGATGGCAGTAAGCGAGTTATCGGCCTGCCGGATGTGTACGAGAAGCTTGCGGCTGATATGAAGGCTCGGCCCAAGAGGCAGTCTATCCGTGGTGTTGTCGCGACGGTCTTTGACAAGGTCACGGGGCGCAAGGAGTATCTGCTGCCGAAGAAATGAAGCGGTTTTTCAGCGTTCTGTGCATCTCGTCCTTTTTTCGTTCTGTCTTGCTACGCTATGCGACGCAACGCAACGCAAAAAAGCATTTTGAATGTTTACATGTTTTGCATTTCTTCAGTGTTCTCGCGATCGAAAGAAAAGCGCGTACTCTATCTCCGAAAAATATTTTTTAGCCCCGTTCTGTGTGTGTAGGTAGTTATGTAGATCCCGTAATTCTAGCTCGTCGCTGAGCGTCCTCGCAGAGTCTTTGTTCCCGCGTGTCTCACTCTCTCTCCCGCTGCAGCATCAGTGCGGTTAAGGAAACGTGACGTGTCCGTGTATTGCAAGAAAAGTGAGATTGCTGCGAAGCTAGTCTTTTCAGTACATATACGAGAGAGACAAAGAAGATGATCGATAGTCAAGACGAGGCGCCAAGGCCGTAAGTGTACAGGGGTATAAATCTAGAAGCATCAAAGGCGCTGCACCAAGGGTAGACATCGCCGTGCCTTTTTATATTCCGCCGCCCACCACCAGCCAACCAACCCCAGGCCCAACCCAACCACACACCCTTTTAACCAAACACAGCCCAAGCCCAATACAATTTTTTTAATACATTAACAACTTTTCCGTGCTTCCCAAATGACCAAACCACGATCGCCAACTACTCTGGATAGTGTTGGCCAGATGCCATCGTCTCCAAAATCTAGATCGTCTAGGTTCAGATGGCTTGTATGGCTCCAGACCTCTTCGAGGTGGAGCAGATTTGGTGTCGCGCTATCGCTGCCTTGTATATATGGTTTTAGATAGTACGCGGAGCGAGGCGCGACAAGGTAGACGCTTGCTGGGGAAGTGGAGTTTAGAGTGCGGGAGTGGTCGCAGCTCAGCGCGTCTTGCACACGAGCCACCATGAGGTCTCCCTGCAGCCCCATGAGGTCGATTGTGGACAAGTTTTCGCTCTTGCCGTCCAGTAACCACACTGGAGGGCTATACGTCTTCCACCAGAAGACGTGCGAGATGTTCTCCTCGCTAGCTGCGATGTAATTTTGTGCGGGTACAACACCACCCTGGTGATATACCCCCATGAGTATCCCAAAGAAAGCATTAAATATGATCCAAGAGGCTAGCCAGAGCCGCGGCAAGTATTTAGGTAGTCGTATCGAGGAGAGAATAAGGGGTATCGTTGGGAGAAGGAATCGCGCTTCTTGATGCGGAAACAGGGAGAGGAGAAGTATGCCGGCAACGGCAGATGCGAGGCGTAATGATTTGCGATAAGAGAGAAATAATAGGGGAAACGCCGGACCGAGAAGCTGTGGTAGATTCGCAACGATATGCTGGTAGTACGGATGCAGACCATGCTGTGCAAGGTTTTCTGAAGACGAGTTGTATATCAGATTATTCAATGGCGTGATGACGGGACGGCGGACAAGATCGATAAAGTTTAAGGTCTCGTTCTGGTAGAATGCGGTGTCGAAACCGATGGCGAGGAAAGTTGTAAAGGCGACCGAGAGTATTATGAAAAGCAGAGAGAATGGCCTTGATGGCTGGTAAGCTTTGTCCGAAACGCCAGATCTGATGACTTACTTTCGCTTGAAATGAGGACATAGCTGTAGCCCGGGTACAAGAAGAAATGCAGGAAATGTTATACGGTTGAAGACTCCAAGCACCGAGAGGAATCCTAGTAACGTGCAAGCAAGTGCGCTTGAGCGTTCCTAACAAAGATGTCAGTAGACGGCCCTGCGGCGCAGGCGACGAACTTGCCTTGTCCTCGACGATGCGGTGGATCAAAACCATACTCCAGGCTAGCACAAGAGTTTCGATCGAGTTCGAAAATGTATGGGTCTGTAGAGTCCACGTCACGTAAGACGATGCCACGAGCAGCACTGCGCGACGGCGCTGGCTCGGCGATTGTACGAGCTCGTGTATGGCCCAGTCCTCAAGAACGAAGCTCAAAGTAAACATGATAATGCGCAGCACCCAGTATACGATGAATGGAGGCACCTCGCCCTTCCCAGCTCCCTCCCATATCCAGTGCAGAATATACATTGGTAGGCCATAGGTCAGCCATAACGGAAACGAACTCCGGATAGGATTCTCGGAGGTGAACTCCCAGGTGAGGTGTACTTGGTAGGAAAAGACTCGGCCTGCGCAAGGTATCTCGTTAGCTAAGAAGCTGTAAGCAGAGGAAAGTAACCCACCGGCGATGACTTCTGGTCCTTGGAAGTTCTCGTCGGGATGCAGATAGCTCGGTGAAAGGGCAAACCAGAGCCTGACCAGGATGAGCAACAGATACGTCCGCCGCCACATCTTTCTATGACGGGGTGTAAAGGATCTAAAGCAGGTGATGATAGACCGCTGTTGGCGATGGCATGCTGCGCCGACTTGCGCCTCGAACAAAAGAACAAAGGTGAGGTGCAGAAGTGTGGAATGATCAAACCAGCTGGAAGTAAGACAAAGGTTTAGGTGGACAGACGGCCGGACATAAGTAGGTGGATAGGGGGATTCTCTCCGAACGCTATAGAATAAATATATTACATATACTATGAGGACTCGCAAAGGGGGCTAGTATTGAACAGGAGACGGGTATTGTGTTACATTGGATGCCCGTGACGAAACACACATCAGATATCTAGTGTAGGGGTCCTATTGTCCTCTTGATCCTTCAGCATCACATTTCCACATCGAATCTCTCATGTCTTAAGCGTGATGCTGCGCGCCGGCGTTTTCTCGGCTCGATCGAGACCCACATTTTTCCCCGGTCCAAACTGTCACTGGACGGATGATTGGACTTTGGAAACCTGAAATACCAGGCCTCAATCGGACTAACGTTCCTCTTAGTTGTAAAATGTTGTCTGCCGGTCATGATGCTTCAATACAAAGAGACTCTTCGCTAGCTCAATCTATGAAGACCTGTCGTCTCATTATACCAGTCTGTTTGTAGCAATCATCAATCGACATGGCACTCTCCCACGACATCTGTTCATATATTGATTGCGTCGGGCATATTTGCTCTCTGCCGGCCACCACCACCAACCCAATCTCGGTTCCAAGACCATCCTGCGTGAAAATAGGTAGACTTGTCAGTCCAAGTATAGATGCTTTTGTAGACGCCGTAATGGCAAGATGGGTGTGCCTGCGGGCAGACAGTGTTATTATCCCTAGGCTTGCTTTGTTTGCGCCATATTTATACTTCTTGGAAGCAAACACAAAACACGGACCATCCACGTGTTAGACGTGAATGAATGACGTTGAAACACAAACACTTCATGTAAGCTGCGAGGAGTTGGATTGAAGGCAGAAGCACTTGAATAAATAGAAGACGCACCGCCGCACGTGAATGGGCCCGGAATTTGAGGCTGATAGTTGCCTGATTTAAGGCTGCAGGACCTAGTGCCTCGGAATACTGCGGATATACTCAGGAACTCGCAGGTTCATAGTTCCAAGGAACAAAGGACACCGAACAACGTGGAGCCGCTGCCTGTTGTTCCTCTACAACAACTTGTTATTCACAAAAAAGGCTCCACCTTCAGAGCGCGCTTCTACCCTTATATAATACGACCACCACCCATCGACTTTGCCTCTTCAAACCCCAAAGCAGACGGACCATCCACGACCATCCGCACGCCACTACTAGAGCTATAAAGACCCCACCTCATCCACTCTACAACTCCTACTACATACATACACACACACACCACAGTCGTCTACAACAACGCCACATACCTCAAAATGGCTGCTGCAGACTCTACTGAGAAGCCCTTCGTGCTTATTGAAACCTCTGATGGCATTGAGATCCGCGTCGGTTCGTGCGCTCCACCCGCCACCAATTAACCGTCGCTGACATGTCCTCTAGACCGTGAAGTCGCTGAGCGCTCTGTCCTCATCAAGAACTTGCTTGAGGATCTTGGCCCTGAGGCTGCCGAACAGGGCGCAATCCCTATCCCCAACGTACGTTCCATCACCACTTGAACCACTCCGACGCCACTTACAAATCTCTAGGTCAACGAGGCCGTGATGAGGAAAGTGCTCGAATGGTGTGAACAGCACAAGAAGGACCCTCCCGCCGCTGCCGACGATGACGCCGACAACCGAAAGAAGACGACAGACATTGACGAATGGGACCAGAAGTTCATGCAGGTCGACCAGGAAATGCTATTTGAGATCATCCTCGCCGCCAACTATCTCGATATCAAGGCTCTGCTCGATGTCGGATGCAAGACTGTCGCGAACATGATCAAGGGCAAGTCGCCTGACGAGATCCGCAAGACTTTTAACATCCAGAACGACTTTACACCAGAAGAGGAGGACCAGATCCGCCGTGAGAACGAGTGGGCGGAAGAGTAGGTTTCTCAAAGATGCAATTTATCCAGCCATCTGACTGTGCTACAGCCGCTAACTGAACTTTCTTTTCGTATTCCCCACCGGCTCGGTCTATCAGTGTTCGGAAATCAAGACTGCCTCTTCTCTCATGGATGGCTCAGAGAAGAAGGCTACAAGGTGCATGCTTGTACGGATGGGTTGCACAATGGTGTTTTGGGTTTATTACGTGGGATGCATACGATGCTATTCTGATGCTCGTCTTGCAAACAATAGCAGGTTACTGGTTACAGGTATATTCCCCTCTCGGCATAAGATGATGCGGGCAATTAGCTAGTTAGACCTGAAAGCCTGTTGACAGGAGCATTACTTAGCCCTATACGATGAATGATTTGCAAGTCTTTTGGGTGTATCAACTATCAACTACTCTGTTCCGAACATGGCCAATGACTCTCAAGAGCTTCGATGTCACGGTCGTATCGAAGCAATATATATTTTGTTCTCGTTTCCAAAGAATATTTCAACATACGTACCTAAAGCACGCAACACTTACACTCAAGCCATTACAACCCAGCCCTCGCCTCAAATACTCATACACTCTATACACTGCACACACACCCCAATCCCTCACAGCGCACCCCCAACAACACTCACAATCCACATCGCCACCCGCACCTTCAACCCAACCTTCCTCTCCGCCTTCTCAAACTCTCCACTCTCTACCTCCCGCGCATGCTCCTGCAACCACTCCACCTCCTCACCCAGTCTCCGCCTCAACCCCTCATCCCGCGCCACAACAACCACATTCGCCTCCAAATCCAGCCCATAGCTACGCTTCGTATAATTCGAGCTCCCGATCAGCGTCAGGCAAGGATGCTGTGATTCACGCGGCAGCGTGAGCCAGAAGCCCTTTGCGTGGTACGTCCAGCCGCCAGGCGTGTTTACTGTGCCGAGCTGCCACTCCTTGAGGGTGATGTAGGGGGCGAGCCCGGCGCGGCGCACGCGGTCCGTGAAGCGGCGCGCTAGAAGCGTGTATGCGGCGGGAAGCATGCCGGAGATGCCTGGGGAGTTGAAGAAGCCGTTTGCGTGTGGGTGCGCGGTTATGATTGTTGAGGCGTGGGGGCGGGTGGCGAGGAGGGCGCGGGAGATGCGCGGGGAGGGGTTGAAGTAGCCGGCTGTGAAGGTCCAGCGGGGGGAGGTGAGGAGGTCCGGAGTTGATGGGTCAGAAGGAGAGGGAGAGATGAGGGAGAGGATTTTGAGGAGGGTGGGTTGTTCGGTGGATGTGTCGGGGGAGAGGATTGGGGTGAGTTGGAGGAGGGGGTAGATTAGGGATGAGGTTGGGGAGGAAGGGGGTGGTGGAAGGGAAGAGGGTTTGAGGAGGGGCGCGAGGAGGGCGGTGGAGGTTGATTTGAAGGTTGAGGGGGAGGAGATGGGGGAGGGGGAAGGGTTGGATGATGGCCATGTCATGGTGTATCCGGCGGGTGTGTCGGGGGATGGCTGGATAAGAAAGCTGAGGCTGCTGATGGTGTGGTGGATGCGGTGGAAGTATTTGGTGATGTCGGGTGAGGAGAAGATGTGGTATCGATCCTGGCGATTGGTGAAGTAGTCGTCGGATAGGTTCGCGCCGGACATGCACAGCTCGTCGTCGATGCCATAAAGCTTCATGTGCTGCAGGCCCCATCCTTCGTTAATGCGTAGCGGGATGAGCTTTTTGCGAATCCCTGTGAGATTTGGTGTGTGGTACATGCGTATCTCAACACGTTCCGGCCCAAATTCAGTGACGAGAGGAGCGAGTAAGGATGCGCATGAGGCATTGGGCGTCTCTCTCGTGCCACGGAGTGCATCGGTCAGAAATGAGACTTTGAGCTTCTCGTTTTTCTGGAGAGCTCCGCGTATGGTAGCAATCTATCAGGGAATTAGCAGTGTAACTCATGGGAGAGATTATGCTTACAAGTTCATGTTCTGTCTTGCCGATGTACAGGGTTGATAAGTATATACGGTTTTTTGCGTTCGATATCTTGGTCTACTTTACATCAACAGTTAGCTGCCATGCTAATACAAGCATTCAGGAAGCTGCCGCTACAATGAAGTAGATTATGAAACTATATCCATGTAGTAAAGCGTCTGATTCGGCAAAACGACTCGAGAGCCCCTGAACCCGCATTGAAAAGAGATGCTGACCTTAAGAGTTTCATAGAACTCGGTAGGAGAACGCAAGATTCTGATATCGGAAGGCTGTATCTCAAATCGAGGTGACACTTTATCAAGCTCCTCAGTTATCACACCTAGCATTGAAGCCTTCGATGGCGAAGGTGACGTAGGCATATCTGAGGAAGTCGATGTTGAAAATCTTCTGGTTGCCTTGAATCTTCTCGGCGATATCATTCGCGCTTTTACACCGCTACTTCGAGTAGATGCCCGACAGAATACCGTGCGTACTATCATGTCTAAACATGTCATATAAAGGTCAATGGCCGTAGAAGTGCATAAGTCTCAAAGTCGTAGAACCTCATGGAGTGCCATGTCGATTATGTCATCAGAGCTCTGACCACTCGGTCCTTCCTCCCAGATGATGATATCGAACTTCAAAGGACTCGTCTTTAGCGACAAATCTCCACTCACTCGTCGCAAAGATGTCGACAATACTAAGAACTCTGCGGAATCTCCGCCGGATCGGTTTCAAGGTATGCCGCACCAATGTGTAAGATTCAATTACGCTAGCTAACGCAATCATTTCATAGGAATACGGACACCAGATGCAGGTACGATGCTCGACAACTCAATCAGTATACACCATATACTAATTACTGGTTCTTACACGTAGAACATCGGTCAGTCACAAGGTCACGACAGGAAGAGCTCGCTCTGACACATTGCAGGTGATACAAAGGCAGGAACTCTCATCGGCAAGGACAGATTCGGGAACAAGTTCTATGAGAATCTTGAGGAAGAGCTGCCATGTTAGTGTTTGCTTCAACCTATGCCACTCAGACATTAAACCATTCTTCAGTGCGGACACGATGGGTGGACTATAAGGAGCATGAATTCGACCCGTAGGTTCTGTCTACGACGGACACGCCTTACGGCAGTACTGACTGCATTTCCCAGTTCACAGATTGAGCCAGGCTGGTATGTCTGATTACAATTCCTCTACATCCCACAATTTACATGAGGTACCAGGCACGCGTGGATGTCCTACATGGTCGACAAACCTCCAACCCACGATCCCTTGATGCAGGTTGGACAACGTGTCTGGGAGCCAAAGGAGCACAGGCCGACATTGACATGGAGTCGTTCTGGATTCAAGACATATAGCACGTACGTGGGAATCCTATTTGGGGAACGACTTACACTGAAACGATCATAGAACGAAGCATAAGTACTCCGCTTGGGTACCGGAGGCTAAGCCTCGCCAGTAGGTGGCTAGGAGGAAATACATACATAGTCTGACCACCAGATGTACATAGAAGCGAAGAGCCTGTACTACAATCTACACCGATGTCGGAAGTCAGAGAACGTGACGCAGAGCGATTATGATTGAATCGCTAATGTTACCTGTAGACAGATGGACGTACGTGAGGCCAAGCAATCAATCTACAATGATGTCCAGTACCAGCCAACTTCTGATTCGTCCAGAGACTCGACTATGATGGCCTGCCTGTCTACATTGCAGTAATGCAGCTGCAAGGTATGAAGCTGTCTGTGGTCAATAACCGATCAAGTCCAGCCGCCCCCCCGCACGACTCGACTTATCAGCAGACTCGCATTTGTGTCTTTTGTCATCATTGACCGTATCACCATAATTCCGACACCAGGAATAACAGTGACATTCGGGCGGTAAATAACAAGAATAACTTCACACAATAGTCTGAGCGTTTATTGTTCATTTGCTCAGCAATCCTCCGCCTCCTGTTTTTGTCGTTCGGGCAATGAAACAGTGGCCAGCACGGGCCACAGTGGGCCAAACGTCCCAAACGTCACCAGGGAAGCTTGTACATCTCGATGCTTAACGTGCATGGCGACCGTTGAGAGCCCGATAATACCCTTGACAACAACAAAAACCTTTCCTGCGCGCCAGATCCACCACTGCAGCCAGTCTCCTCTGCGAAGTCGCTTCCATCACATCCTCACACACATACCTCAACATCTTGTGGCTGCTCCTGCCATATGTGCCCCTCCGCTCGCTCATAACATCCACCCGAGTGCTCATGTCGACTGATCCCCGCTGAGAGCTTGGGAGAATCGGAGGACATGTTCGCCCAATGCAAGTCGCCCATCTGGAGGGCTGACGATTTTACAACATGCTTTGAACAAGAGTAGGTCGAAAGTCGTCTAATTGGTATTCTGATTGCTGATACCACTGTTCTAGCTATCTCCATGGCCTGTTCCCTCTGATCGTGTGCGCCACCTCTCTACTATATCTATGCAAACAGATATACGAAACAGCTGGGAAATCAAGATCACATAAGTTCTACAAGCCACTTGACGGCACTGTATCTCACGCTGAGCCAAATGGAAATGGCACCTATGACGACGATACCGATACGGACGATTACGACTCCAATGAAGAGCTCGCCCTGGCAGCAACCGCAAGCCATGTCACAAGGAACTCTATCATCGAAGTAAACCGGCCACGAGGCGAGCTGTTTATCGTCGCACTTGAGGGGCTAGCCGTTCTCGGCGAGCTCGCAATACATATCACAGCGTTTGTGTATCACGCTTGGCGTGGTACAAGTAACGCCGCAGGTATTGCTGGAGTTGCTGTGTGGACATATGTCGCAATTCTGGCTTCATTGCGTCTGCTATTCTCCAGCTCAAACAGATTATCGTTTCCCAAGCTCTGGTATCATACAGCGTTCATATATGGTGCCCTCTGGCTTCTCACCGTCTTGCTCTTCCGTTCGGCCATCATCCACCCTCGCTCGAATCTTTCACGTAACCTGACCATAGCCGATTTTGCCATTGTGACTTTACTAGCTACAATCGCATTGACCACTCGAAAGGAAAACAAAGCTGTTAAATTGGAATATGAGAATGGTCTGGAGCCGTCGAAAGAGCAGGTGGCCAGTGTGCTGTCTCTCGCAACATTTTCATGGGTCGATGCGATTGTATGGAAAGGCTATACGAAAACGTACGAGATGGAAGATGTCTGGAACTTATTGCCCAAAGATAAAGCCGCGGCCGTGTTAGCAGATTACCGAGCTGTAAAGAAAACAAATGCACTTGCGTGGCACTTACTCAAATACTTCAAGAGAGGTTTATTAATACAGGCTGCCTGGGCTGTTGGTTCTGGATTCCTCACGTTCGCGCCTACGCTTCTCCTGAAGGTTATACTGGAATACGTAGAACGACCAGATGAGACTCCAGTGAATGCTGCTTGGTTTTATGTGATCCTGCTTTTCGTTTCCGGCTGCGCTTCAGCCCTCGCTGATGGCCAAGCTTTGTGGGTCGGCCGGAAAGTTTGCATCCGCCTCAAAGCTGTCATCATTGGTGAGATATATGCCAAGGCCTTGAAACGCAGAGCTGCGTCCGGCACAGACAAGGTCCTAGGAGAGGCGAATAAATCCTCTGGCGCTGATAGCAAACCTAGCCGCTTGAAGCGTGCATTCACATGGGGCAAGAAAAAAGCCAAAGACAATGTCAAGACCCAGGACGCGTCTACCGCTGCGGCCGACGCAGCAGCAGCGGATGCTCAGGTCACATCTGGCGCGATCATCAATTTAATGGCGGTGGACTCTTTCAAAGTGGCTGAAATTTGTGCCTATCTGCACTTCCTTTGGGCGAACACTCCAGTTCAGGTTGTGCTCGCTGTTTATCTCCTGTACAAGATTATGGGATACAGCTCGATAGCGGGTATTGGGATGATGGCTCTGCTCCTCCCAATCAACCTGTTCATCTCCAAGCGATTCGCATCTATTCAGAAGAAGATTTTAGCCGCCACGGACAGCAGGATTCACACCACAAACGAGGTACTGAGCAATATTCGCATAATCAAATTCTTTGCATGGGAGCAGCGCTTCATTGGAATGGTGGACGACAAACGAGACGTGGAGCTGAAGCACCTACGCCATCGATACATGTGGTGGGCTATTGCAGCTACCGTCTGGTCTGGAGCGCCGATTCTCATCACTTTCCTTTCATTCTTTGTGTATACAGTTGTTGAAAAGAAGGATCTCGTGCCATCGGTTGCGTTCACGGCGCTCTCTCTGTTTCAGATCCTGCGCATTCCTCTTGATCAGCTTGCTGACATGGTTGCGCATGTCCAAGAATCGAAAGTCTCCACAGACCGTATCGAAGAGTACCTGAACGAACCGGAAACTGACAAGTACAACCAGTTGGCAAAAACCGAATTCGACGATGAAGGCGAGCCCCTTATTGGTTTCAACGAAGGTACCTTTTCTTGGGGAAGCAAAGAAACGGACGAGGCCTGCGACGTTTTCAGACTGCTGGATCTTGACATCGAGTTCAAAGTGGGTCAACTGAACGTTATTGCTGGCTCAACTGGCTCAGGTAAATCTTCTTTATTGATGGCATTACTTGGTGAAATGACCCTTATGAGGGGAGCTGTACGTTTGCCCGGTGGGCGCAGCAGAGAAGAAATGAGACAAGATCCAAAGACAGGACTCTATGAAGGAGTTGCATATTGTGCGCAACAAGCCTGGCTCGTGAACGACAACATCAAGGAGAACATCGTTTTCGCAAGCCCCTGGAATCCAAAACGATACAAGGATGTCATTGCAGCATGTTCTTTGCAACGGGACCTGGAGATACTTGATCAAGGCGACCAGACCCTTGTTGGTGAGAAGGGTGTGACCCTCTCCGGTGGGCAGAAGCAGCGCATCTCACTTGCACGTGCGCTTTATAGCAGGGCCCGTCACGTCATACTGGACGATGTGCTGAGTGCAGTGGACTCCCACACAGCGAAGTGGATCTTTGAAAAGGCATTACTCGGACCGTTGATGTATAACAGGACTTGCATTCTGGTGACACACAACGTCGCTCTATGTTTGCCGCAAGCTGAGTTAGCTGTCGTGCTTGACAATGGTCAAATAGTCGCCCAAGGAACGCCAACTGAGGTCATTGATTCTGGCAAACTAGGCGAAGATCTGACTGCATCCCGGCCTGCGTCGAGAGGCCCGTCTAGGGTTCAATCGACCATTGTTCCGGATCATCCAGAAGAGGATACTCTTGGTGAGGCCAGCCTTTCAATGCTTGATGCTAGCCATCATAGAGGTGATCATCCGGGACGCCGCCACTCTAGCACTTCGCAGGTCAGAGCGCAAGGCTCAGAAAATACTTTCCTTCAATCAAATGACAAATCCGCAAAATCAACCAAGACGAATTTACCGGAAGAGACTAAAGCAGTCGGCGGAGTCAAGATTCGAATAATTGCTCTTTATTTACGTGCTATGGGAGGTTTCTGGTTTTGGTCATTCGCTGTCTTGGTCTTCGCGGCACAACAAATTGCTTCTGTTGCTACCAACGTCTGGGTGCGAGAATGGGCGACAGCTTACCTGCCTAAAGAAGCTCGTGTCATGAATATCGAGAATCAAACACCTGTCACACACGTTGGAGGTATCAGCAGTATGGGGTCTTGTCTAAGAAGTGGTACCTGCGTGTGGAACTTGCCCTTCTTCATGACTAAGACGGATACCTTCAGCATTGCATCCGATATGGAAGTCAACGCTGGATACTATCTGGGCATCTACGCACTACTTGGTATACTCTTCATGATCATCACACTTTCCAGGGAGGCTGTTCTCTTTGAGGGCTCCCTAACAGCCTCTAGAAGGATCCACACTCGTTTGATAGAGAGCATCACTCACGCCAAATTCAGATTCTTCGATTCCACTCCTCTAGGGCAGCTCATGAATCGTTTTTCCAAGGATATCGAGTCTGTCGACCAAGAAATCGCACCTGTTGCCATTGGTGTCATTCATTGCATGGGATCAATTCTCACTATCGTTGTCCTCATCTCCATTATCACGCCCGGTTTCCTGATTGCGGGCGCTTTTATCAGTGTTCTCTATTTCTTCATTGGCAAATTTTACATCAACTCATCAAGAGACCTGAAACGTCTCGAGTCGGTACAGCGCAGCCCTATCTATCAGCAGTTTGGAGAATCTCTCTCAGGCATGACCACTATCCGTGCTTATGGCGACGAGGCTCGCTTTATACGCGACAATCTAACAAAGATTAATACTCAAACTCGGCCATTCTTGTACCTATGGGCTGCAAATCGTTGGCTCGCGTTCAGGGTTGATGTTGTCGGCGCCATGGTCTCTTTCTTCTCTGGCACCTTTGTCATTCTCAGTGTCGGCAAGATCGATGCTGGTGCGGCTGGTCTGGCTTTGACGTACGCTGTGACTTTCACTGAGAACGTTCTCTGGTTTGTCCGCCTCTACTCTTCCAACGAGCAGAATATGAATTCAGTGGAACGTATCAAAGAATATCTCGACGTCGAGCAAGAAGCAGACATGATCACCGAGACAAAGCCACCCGTTTCCTGGCCATTAAAAGGGTCGGTAGAATTCGTCAATTATAGCACTCGTTACCGACCAGATTTCGATACGGTTCTGAAGAAGATCTCTTTGAAGATCCTGCCGGGCGAAAAGGTCGGCGTTGTTGGCCGTACTGGTGCTGGTAAAAGTTCCCTGGCACTAGCTCTGTTCAGGGCGCTCGAAGCAGAGGAAGGGAAGATTCTTGTCGACGATTTAGACATCGGTCTGTTGGGTCTACAGGATCTACGTCAGAATATCGTCATGGTTCCCCAGGACCCGACTCTTTTCTCTGGTACCATCCGCAGTAACTTGGACCCCTTTGGTGTCTTTACGGACGAAGAAATTTTTACCGCACTACGACGTGTTCAATTGATCGGATCAACTGCCACCAGTACGGCTTCCACCACACCCTCGTCACCAACGGTCGCCGCAAATGAGAGTGACGACAGCAGTGATGAGAGCGATCGCCTGACCACAAGACGTATGTCTGTGATTGCTACAACGAATCCCGGCAGTATTACATCGCCCTTTCATCCGGATGCATCTGATGTATCGGATGCTACGATTGTGATTCCCGAGTCTCCTACTCCTGACAATCCGATCCGGGTGAAGGGCGTTAAAGAGAATAAGAATCTTTTCCTAAACCTCAACTCGCCTGTCGCAGAATCCGGTACTAATCTTTCGCAAGGCCAGCGGCAATTGCTGTGCCTGGCTCGGGCATTACTTAAAAATCCGCAAGTCCTCCTCATGGACGAAGCAACAGCATCTATTGACTATGCAACGGATGCGAAGATCCAAGACACGATACGAGAATTGAAGAGCACCACAATCACGATCGCACACAGGTTACAAACAATCATCGACTATGACAAAGTTGTCGTCATGGACAAGGGCTCCATTGTACAATGTGGCTCGCCATGGGAGTTGATCAGTAACAAGGAGGGTCAATTTAGAGACATGTGCGTCGCTGCTGGCGAAGGCGAACTTGAGATATTGCTCAAATTAGCGAAGAGAGCACACATGGCGCGGAAACTGGTAGACGATGAATAGGGTGCTGGGGGAAAAGGGTACGCGTATACAGCATGTTGTGAATAGAGGCCGGAGAGAAAGCGAAAGACGGGCCAACCTCGTTGTTTCCTTCGATGGCGGTCTTGAGTGTTTTTTTAGCGTTTTGCACGAGTCCAGTGCTTTTCCTTGTTGTCAACGGTTCGTCGGACTCAATGGCTTCTCGCCGCACTTTTTCTTCTGTCATTATTTCCCACAAAGCCTTCTTGGCCATTCTTTTCTCTTGGGTTGGTAGGTAGACAAAGCGAGATATTGGGTTGTCGAAACTGTACATATATATATAATACGCAGATGACCTGATCGATACAGCCTGGGTGATTAGTTTTCCACGTGAAGTCCTTTTATTAGAAATTATATGTGATGGCACATAAGGTTTATGATGGTGCATGCAGAGTTCGCACATTAATTAACGAACTCTTGTATGAGACATGCTTAATAAAAGCCACACAGCCTGGGCGTCGAGGTTGATACGAACCGCGTATTCTGACGTTTGCAGTTTGTAGACGTCAGATCGTCAGATCGTGAAATCCCGTCGTTCATGGATTCTGGTATATGTATCGATCGGGCTGGGGCTGAGAATTTGACCGATCAAGGCAAGGTCCTTGGGCGTTCAACGGAGGAATCCAGACTGGTCGAATTCGACCAAAGAGTTGCCACCATTCCCTATCCGTCGCGGATATGCAGACTAACATACCTCACATATCAGCCTTGCCTTTTATATGTATAGCAGCGGAGCGCAGGCGTTCACGCACAGCGTTATTGGTGTATCAAATGCGAGCAAATCGATAAAGGCAACTGAGATCCTGCAGATCTAAATGCATGCCAAGGCACTATGTGTTCTTGGATGAGCACCACTCCCAGAGTGAATACAGAGCCGCAAGACTGACGATGCTAGGGAACTATAAATTCATCCCCTTGTGACATGTCCAAGGCTTCGCTACCCAGGTGCCAGTACAACGCATAGACCGGTTCGACTTCGCAAACGACCATGAGTCTCACAAACTCAAGCCCCGACTCAAATGTCTACTACCAGGTCCAGTCCGTCATCAACGACTACTTCCTCGCCCAGGCTGGCCGTAGCATCGTACTCACGACTACCGATACTGCCTTCGCTTTCACCGCTGCTGACGACGGTTATTGGATCATCCGCCCACAGGCCTTGCCAGACCTATGTATGACCGTCGACTCGGCCGGGACTCCCGTGCTTGCGGATTGCTCGGATGACACAAATCTGCTGTGGACTATCGACGTAATTGATGGCTCCGGATATGTGTTTGGGAATCAGGAGTCGCTGTTGTTCCTAAGTAGTACGGTGGATGCGACGGATATGGATTTGACGGCGGTAGGCACAACGAACGCCGGGTATGATGTGGATACGCAATGGGGACTGCGGTCGGTTGCGGACATCGATGATGAGAGATACTCGACGGTGAGAAAGGCTTTGCGGCGAGAGGTTCTGCGCTGAACTGATGAGGTGTAGTTCCCGCCGGGTGAGACAAGTCCGACAACGGTGGTCCCTGCGGAGCCCACGACAATCATGGTTCCTGAAGAGCCCACGACAACGGATGCACCAGTCGTCGGACCGTCACCGACTGGACAAGCTGCTTCGTCCTTTTCAGCGTCGACGTCTGGGCCTCTTCCGGCTCTTGCTTCGGCGGTCATTCTGCCGTATAGTCCCTATCATATGTGTGGCTAGCTGATTACATCTGACTTCGTACAGTGAAAACATGGACCTCACGTGCCGAAACTGCTCCGTCCAAGGCAACTATGACATCGACATCTCCACCGACAACCTCCTCGATTTCTTCACCGACGGTACCGTCTCCCTGGTCGTCAGCGAAGTGACCTCAAACGTATCCCTGGAGATCGACCTGCTGCCGGGCTTCAACGCCGTAGATGCATTCTTCACGCTCTTCAACCTCACAGCCAGCAGGAACATTTCCGACGACACAACACTGGTGCTCGACTATCGTTTCGGCGTGCCACTGAACATCACCCTTGACTCCGAAGTCAACATCGCGGCCGGCTTTTTGCTAAATATACCAGGCGAGCTAGTGCTTGAAATCGACGTCGGGAACAACGAAAACAATCGCCTAACGGGCATAGAAGGCATCGAACTCGAGGCCCTGCCCTTCGGCGTCAGCGCACCAAATCTCGCATTCACTGTAGCGACAGGCCTGGCACTCCGAGTCTCTGCGACGATCGAGGTTGATGTCACCGATGACATTGAAGTGTCCGGCGAAATCGGCCTCGAGATCGGGTTTCCCAGTCTCAACATTCACTTTGCGGCTCTGTCCAACGTGAATGGCGACTGTGCGGCGCCAGGCTCGGGGCAAACAGCGTATGATCCTGCGGTCGGTATCACGTTTGAAGCAGCGGTGGATATAGAGACTAGCGGCATGATATCTGCGGATGTAGGTGCGGAGGTATCGTGGAATGCACCGACATTCAGTCCGGCCAGCCTTCCTTTGCAGTCGTCGCTGCTAGATCCACAATGTCTCACAGGGGATTCATTGCGAGCTGCAGTAGGCAGTCTGGGTGGGGATGCTGATGAGATCGGTGGTGCGGGTAGTAGAAACCTCCCTAGCCTTGGGGCGCTCGTGTTCGCGGCTGGAGGCGCTGCTGTGATGGGAGCACTCGTTCTTTAGGGTGCTCTTGCTATAGACGACCTGAACAACAGAGTGCTGTGGACATCGTAATTTGCTGCTGTGCTCTGTTGGTGCAACGGAACCTCGAATACCTTCAGGCGTCAATCCTGTCACGCATTCAGGATCAGACCATAACAGCGCATGTCGTGGCATCCATGCATATCGCGGAGCTTCAAGACCCTACATATGATGCTACGGCTAGAAACTGCGATTGATGTGATTTTATGAGATGACTCATGCATAGCAGCTGCGACGATTGACGATCGAACCGTACAAAGGACTCAAATTTTGGTCTGGTCTGTTGAAGACTGCGAGGTGTGTAGATGGCGGGCTGTTGTGCAAAGTCGTGTGCTTGAGACTATTTAAAGGTGAAGTTTTGCGAGTACGAGATAATTTGCGAAGACAGATTTAGGTGCTGTGGGTTGTAGAATACAGTATATGAGGCGATATGTACTTAGGCTTTTGCTATGTAAGTGCATAAAGATCCATCGGGAGTTGTTCAAGACATTGACTGGAACATCCACGAAGTCTCGCATTTCATTCGTCATAAAGGCACGGCAGGTCGGAGGGCTTCATATAACTGTCTATTATGGGTATCTCGAGACTATATGATTATGTCAGTCATCTGTATGTATAGCAAAAGCGCTTTTTTCTATCCACTTCAATGCTTCTTCTACGCGCTCATATATGCTTCGTATCAACTGAGGTACTTATTTCAGCGCTCTCGCAGCGATATCCTTTCGATATTGCATCTTATCGAAATGTATGCTTCCTACACCTTCATAGGCTTTCCTTACTGCTTCTTCAAGAGTATCGGCAACACCTGTAGCCGCAATGACTCGGCCACCAGAAGTCTTGAGGACTCCGTCGATGAAGTTTGTGCCGGCATGGAATATAACAGTATCTGGAGTAACAATTAATCTCAGAAACCTTGCGCCTGGATTTGGCCGTGACTTACCTGCCGTGACGGAGTCTAGCTTAATGTCAAAGCCTTTGCCATATGAACCAGGATAACCCCCGGCTGCAACGACGACGGTGGCGGCAGACCTGTGAGATACTACGATGGGTACCTCATTGAGACGGCCCTCTGCACTCGCAAGCATGACTTCGGCTAGATCAGACTCGAGCAGCGGGAGACAGCTTTGCGTTTCTGGGTCACCAAATCGCACGTTGTATTCCAGGACTTTGGGACCGCTCTTGGTCATCATCAAACCAGTGAAGAGAATGCCCACAAACGGAAAGCCCTCTTTATGCATGCCTGTAAGCGTAGGTTGGAGAATGGTCTCGTGTATTCGGTCAATCACATCTTTTGGAGCAATTCTCGTGGGCGCATATGTTCCCATCCCACCAGTGTTAGGGCCTTTGTCGCCATCGAATATCCGCTTATGATCCTGGGCTGGTGGTAGTGATTGCAGCCTTGTGCCATCGCAGAAGCTCAGGATGCTGAGCTCATCGCCCTCCATAAACTCTTCGATGACTACTTCGTCGCCTGCTGCCCCGAATTCTCTATCTAGCATAATCTCTCGTAGCGCAGTTTGAGCTTCCTCTTTGGATGCGGGTATTATGACACCCTTCCCTGCCGCTAGTCCACTCGCCTTGATTACGACATTGTGAGAAATCGAATCTACGTATGCCTTTGCTTCGTGATAATCGCTGAAGTTCTTGTACTCGGCAGTTGGGATGTTATTCCTGTGCATAAAGTCCTTGGAGAAGGTCTTTGAACCCTCCATGCGCGCAGCACTCTGCGACGGACCAAAGCATTTCACATCTTTCGCATGCTCTTTAAAATAGTCCACTATACCAGCGACCAAGGGAGCCTCCGGTCCTGGTACCAGCAGGTTGACATTTTTCTCTGTTGCCAAAGCCACCAAACTTGGAAAGTCTTCAGCCTTGACATTTGTCACGTTGGTGACATTCTTGACGCCTGCTGTGCCTCCATTACCAGGAACAACATAAACGTGTTCGACGCGTGGCGACTGTGTGAGTTTCCATGCGATAGCGTGCTCGCGACCGCCATTGCCGACGAGAAGGACACGAAGGGGAGTGGACGGATCGAGATTCGTGGCCATGTCAAGGACCTGGAAATGTTCTTTGAAAGGGGCGTACAGACACAGGCTCAAGAGCCAAGTAGCGAGGTTGTGACTTCTTGCTGTTGTTATTAGAGGCAATGATGAAGGCTGAAGAGTAGAAAACTTTTGGCATCCCGGTGGTGCGTTGCGGGGCATCTATCTATTTCCGGAGTTAAGTCCGCATCCATGGGTACCGGATATTAATTAGACTTCGCATCAGCTTCATAACTTTGATGATACCATCGATATCATCGACAATTTATACCCTTTGAAGAGCAATCCTCCATTGTCATGCTACTACTGGACAGTAAGTCTGGTCCTTCGACAATGTGCCATCAAACGCCAACACTTAGCACTTACTCGCTTGGTGCAACGTAAACGTAAAGTACTTCACGAAACATCTACCGCACACACATATCGGCGAGACCTTGATTTGATGGCTACTGTTTTTAAGATTGCAGAGGAATACTATAGCACTCTGTTACATGCGCATGCGAACATCGTTGCTGCTGATATCATTGAATGCTATAGGACTTTGCATCCGTTATGCATCTCGACTGTTGATCATTCCTTCTCTCTCTCTACCTGCTTCGATTTAGCATATGAATACCATTTCTGTGGAACCGTTCTACATGGTTCTATCGTTGGTTGACATCGAAACTTTGAGACAGATCCGACTCGTGAATAAGCAAGTTGCCGTAGTTGCGGCCGAGCACCTTTTCTCAGAAGTCACAGTCTTCGACAACGAGGATAGTTACCAAAGACTTGTGGACATAAGCACGCATCCCGTCATCTCGAATTGTGTTCGTCACATTATCCATCACAACGTTTTCCTGAACCCCGAACTCAGTACATACAACGAGTGGAAGTCGCAAGCAAACCAGGATTATGATTACGAAGAGTTTGCTCAACAATATCGCGCTAATGACCATGGGCAGTTCCTTCGGGCATGGGAGACTAGGTCAACGCTTCAGCAAAGAAGCAGGTGTCCGGAGTCGCAGTCATTCAACTCGTATACCCGTTTTGAAGCTGCTGTAGCACGACAGCAAGACATGTGGACAACCATGAGAGACTGGAATTTTTTCGAAACAGCAATCAAAAACTGATTCAATTGACCTGCGTGACTGGCAAGTGGATGTCATATCGGCAGCCTAAGATGGCCAAGCGCATGTATAAGGATTTCAGCACTCAACCATACTTCCAAAACCAGACTTCCGAGCGTGTCTCAAACCTCACAGAAGGGATTATGTACAATAAGGCTCGAGAACGTGTAGTTGGGCAGAGACAAGTTTCTATGGCCCTCATCCTCTGCTCTTCAGCTCCAACTCCTCTTGCCATATTCACAGCCGAAAGGGTTGATTATGTTGCCTTTGTGCTACCGAGGGTGTACTATCGTTCTTCCTGTTTGCATCTCACAAAGCTCTATCTCGAGATCGGAACTGGTCTTTGATGGCCTAGCACAGGTGAACCAGGCCCTCGGATTGGCGCACGCGCTTTGAACTGCCGACGACTATATGCGAAACCTTTGCCAGACCATCTAACGAATCTACCCCAAATACTTGAAGAGATAAAAGGACTACGCCAGTTGGGTGTCAAATTTGACAGGCTTTACGAATCGGGGAATTTGGCTTCAGCAAGATTTCACGATGTCCTTTGGTGACAACTACTGGCCTCATCTGAGCTCCCTTACCCTTCGAGGAATGGATACGTCTAAGGAATTCATACTCCAGTTTCTTAGGAGTCACCGAAGTTGTCTCAGAGACTTGCAGCTAAGCCATATGCAGCTTTGGAACAAAGCTTCATGGCTCCATTTGATTCCTCATCTGCGAAACATGCTCAGCCTACTGACGGCGTGCATCAAAAACATCAGTACAAGACGTGGCGATGGACAAGGAGGGATAGGAGATTGGGCACATCGAGTTTATGACCATTCCGATGATTCTAAGAGTTGGACGATTGGATACTGGGTTGTCAATAATGATACGGAAGAGAAGGCACTCGCAAAGTACATGGTCGATGGTGGAGTCCTCCCTGTGCTTAACAATAACTTGTATGGTCTGGGTCCAGATTGAAAAGGGTCTCATTCGTGTGACTGTCTTTGGCCACTACAACCACAAATCATAGGACATATCACCACGTACGGCCTCCACCGACAAATACTATTAAACAGCAAAACCATTCCCAAATTTTCTCGCTGCAGAACCTACTTCTTTGGCCGAACAGCCCCACTCCTCTGATCCTCCGTATTCTTCAACAAGGGCCTCAAAGAGTCTTTCTGAACTCGCTCCCACAATGACCCTTTACCATCTTCACGCCCCTTCTCATCCTCTTTACGAAACCACTCCTCGGCCGTCCTGATCCTTTCTGGATGGATCTCGTCTAACAACGCATAATCTCTCTTTATCAGCGGGTGCTCACCTCCACTTGCCTGCCACACACGCCAAAACCCGGTAAAATTATCTCTCATCGTCATCACCGCCGGATCGTCCACACTCGTGGCATATCCCGTAGGCAGATCCGTCGCCCTTGCCATCGGTCCCTCGCGCCAATACTCCTCAAACTCCGTCTCAACATACACCGCTGGATGCCCAGTCACCGTCTCGAAACCCTTCGCGAGATCCTCATATCGCAGGTGCCCAATCGCAACACCAAGATCCATCCCATCCGCCCTCTCCTCATTTGCAAACAACCAGCACACATACACCCCACAATCCTCCAGCGCAACATGCGCCACCGCCCCGTTTCCATCCATACTCGCCGGCACCCGCCACGTCACCACCCCATCCTCCACCTGCGGCGTCATCAGCGTGCCTGCCGCAATCACCATCTCCATATACGGCCCAGTCGTAAACAGCGCCGCCCTCATCCCCTTCTCCCTCACCGCCGCACTCGCTCTCTGCGTCAATATCCAGCTCCCCACCCGCCCCTTGCCATCATAATGTCCGCTCCGAATCTCCGCCCGAAACCCACTCATCGCATGCACATACTCCAGGTTGCCCCACACAAACATCTTGACCCCCTCCGCTAGTGCAATCTCCCAGGTGCGGATCCCCCAGTAGAGTTCGCCGGCCTCGCCGACGTTGAAACCGTCGATGTTGATGAATGCGCCGTGTGCGCCGCGCATGCCGCTGCGAAGAGAGGTCTCGGAGGTGAATGTGCCCTCATGTAGTGTCGTGTTGGGCAGGGCGAGGAGAGATTGGGCGCGTGGGGAGGTCGGGGTACGGGTGAGGACACGAAGGGTGTATAGGTTAGTGTGGGCGAGGGCATGGACGATAGGGAGGCCTTGGGCACCGGTGCCGCCGACGACGAAGATTATGGGCAGAGGTGACATTGCGTGGTACAGGATTGGTATGGAATTGTTATGGTTGATAATATGGTCGGTTATATCTCTTTGAATCTTAAAATGGAGAGGTGTTCCGGAGTGGAAGATGGACGATGGCAATCGAAGAGCTGAAGTAGCGGGGCTGCATTATATGCATCTGGAACTCATACGATGGATGTAGGCACAAGCTTGAACTTCGTATCCATGCATGTTCATACTAATCACAACCACATGAATTGCAAGATTGGCATACTAATCAGACCCATCGACGCAACACATGTTCGGCCGTAAGTCCCCATGATGCCTACAGATGGACATCTGTACAGCTTAGGAAGCTTCATTCGGAGCTTTGGCCTCTATATTCTTCTCGTGTATCTAATCTGCACTCACTCGGTATTCCAGGTGTTGAGTAATCTGTCTTGCCATATGCAGTGCTACCCGTGGGTGTTGCTTACTATTCCTAAACGCCGGGGATTACAACCCAAACGCATCTTGTACGATGTTTGACAAATTCAGCCCGAGGCTAGAGACTATTATCATATGGCATGGGCGAGATAGGACTTTGGGCTCAACCCGAAAAATCAATATTTGATGAAACAGAATTGAGCGCAGTGAGAGAGGCTAGGACGTAGGAGGTGAGGAGTATGAGTATGTATGAGGTGGCGCATAGATCAGATGTTGTAAGTGGTAGTGCCCTTTATGGACATCCTGTTTATAAGGTAAATTATGTATTGCTATATACAGGAAAAACAGTCGGTGGACACACAAAGGATGATAGAACACTCTTGTACACACTGTTTTCACTCAAGATCTGCCCTATTCAGACTCGAGGAGCAGTACCCAAGGGATCTGCTGTGGAACTTACACAAACTCAATAATGTTTACACTTCAACCTCTTAGATGGCTCCCGCCGCCTTCTCCAGCAAAAATTGTCGTTGTCCCAAGTTGTATAACCGTAGGATGCCTTCCATGGCTCCATGGCGAAATAACCCGCATTGTTCCCGCACTTGTACTTCACTGCGGCCATCATGAGTACAAGGTCCTCGGGATGGATGGTCTGTCCACAGCCATAGTCACAGGCAAATGCTTTAGCTTCGGCATAACGGAAATCCACTCTGCGTTTGAATTCTGTCCCATTATGTCCAAACAATGCTGCCCACTTGAGTGTCCTATTGACAGCGTTCATGATCTGGAATTCATCAAGTCTTTGCTTCTCGCATCGAACGTATCCATCTTGTAGATGTCGGGGTAGCCTCCAGTGGTCAAATACGTGTGTGAATTCCCTCCAGAGAGCGGTGCTGTCTTCTGCAGCGAATGCATCGTAGAGTGCCAACGCCATGCGTTTGGGGCGATGGGCAATGTTGCGAAGATATTGTCTGAAATCTTGGTATACTCCGTGCGCCCATTGGCCGGCGACTTGGTTCCATGATCTGGAGGCGCTTTCCCATGACTCCATGGAGTCTGCCAAGTAGTCGGCGCCCTCCGCCCATAAGTCGTGGGGCCCGGCGGGAGGAACGGGTTCGCGGGGAGCGGCGACGACTATGCCGCTGACGGCCGTCATAGCAATGAGAGTGTTTAAAACCCGCATAGCAGAGATTAAAGTGATTGACAGACTTCCTGTTTGTCTCTGTTACATACTCGAGAACCATTTAGTTGCCTTTATATGTTTTTATGGGCGAGGGAATTGTACACCGGTCTAATGACTACATACTTCATTCTGTCGCTCTAACATTCGATCATAGATCATGACCAGCGGTCATTGGACCCATGTCCATCAGGTTTTGAACATGTATGTAACTAGCAGTACTGAGGCATTAAAGCTATGGCGGGAGCTCCGCTGACAAGATACAGTCGTCTTAGATTTTCGACTTGCTGCCGATTCAACATCGTACGAATTTAGATTTTGCTTTCGGGATTTCTCAAACCATCTACCCTTCCACTACCTTCTGCGTACCGAATAGGGCTTTCTAAACAAGCCAAGCTAGGCAGAAGAGTTTGAGTTGATTGCGCTGGTTATATATAGAGACACAGTCGGTTTGACATTAGCGTGGAGTCTCAACCAATGAAGTGAACCGAGCTTCAATTGCCCCACTCGTCGTACAGACCAGGAGAGGATCATTCACGAATATAAAACCCCTCAGAAAAGTGGGTTTGCTACTTGACAATTGCCCAAAATGATTGATTTCTCACTCCAATCTCACTTAGTGCAAAAATATCTGGGATACATTCATCCATGGTCCGGTCGACTGGAATGCTTCTGCAGGTAAGCTAGGCTTGTATTGCTCGTATTTTGTTTGCAAAACTCTGCTCCGTTTTGAGCACGGACACTGCAACTGACTACACACAAATTATAATTCTTATAAGAGCGTGAGGTCCGCCCCCATCAAATTGCAGGTATATCATACCATGAAACTGGATGAGCTGAACATCTGACATTCTAGATAGCTCTGTTTTGCAGCCTCTCTACAGGACCACGCCTCAACCTTTTAACCGCGCATAAGATTATAACTCTATAGATGTGTCGAGCAGAACGCTCCAGAGCGAACAGGTTGATCGAATTCACACATTCGGGTACTCTTCATAGTTCAGACTGGTGCATGCAACCATGATCGTCTGTAGCTGGTCTGCGCCATTATGTTTTATCTCTACGGGCAAAGCTCCTTGGGCTGCAACATCGACAACAAGATCAATGCAACTAGATATATTCTGTCCAAAAGTGTCACTCAAGTTGGAGCCCGTTGCATTTGACCTAAGCATTATCATAGAAGCGGGCACTCAAAGCGCGTATCCGTCCTCTGTGAGCGTCCATGGCTCATTCCACGCCTGCTAGCAACTGTGAGAGGTATTTACAGATTCTGCTCGTGTGAGCCGATGGGTTGGATATGTGGCCAGTGTGCGTGATATCGCTGACTGCGACTTGTCATAACTACATGCGCACGACCGGTGGAAAGTGCCTACTCACTTCGCATCTCACGATATTTGAAGCAAGCGCCAGGCGAGGTAGACGTTCTTTCGCCCCCATGAATAAACTGCTATTAGACGTTCTTAAGATCTGTCTGCTACCATGAAGACCCTTGAAGGACAACTAGGAGATGATGTAGCATCATAACACTCCCGGGGCTCTTCTCAGCAGACCATTAGGACTCTAGGATTTACTACCTACCCATCACTGTCCAGAACGTTAGAATCCAATCTCGATTCCAAGATCCGAGCAACGTCATAGTAGAAGTTAGACATCCTCCTCAGCATCAGAGACCGGAGCCTCCTTCTTAACGCCAGCCCTTTTACTCTTCTTCTTCGGAGACTCGCTACCATGATCCAACTCAGCCTCATCAACCTCTTCCTTGACCTCCTCATCATCCTCATCAACGACAGATTTTGAACGCTTTCCTTTCGCCGACTTGGGCGTCGCAGGGGCCTTCTTGGCACGCGTCTTCTTGGGCGTTGCAGGGGCTGAACTGTTTGCATCCGGAGGCGTACCATCGCCAGCCGTAGCACCCAGAGCGCGGAGTTTTGCAATGCGGTGTGTGATGGCTTTGGGTGTACACTCTGTTGCCAAGTCAGCGCTTTGTAGGACGAGAACAGGGATGCATTGCAAGGACGAAAACGGGAAGCTGTCGTGGATGTGAAGCTGGCATGAGGAGGTGAAGAGAGAAAACATACCTGGACCCATCTCTGTCGCAATACGCTTCAAAATGTCTGCGCTGAGTGAGAGCTTGCTCTCGCGCAGTAGCAAGCTGAAGAGCTTGGCTTCGGTGGCTGTGTCCCAGTTCATAGGCATCTTGTCAGATTCGATTATAATGGCCGTTGGGAGTGGCTGTGGGTTGTATCAGCTAGCATTCCTGATACCTAGTGTACAGGTAAGCTATGGATCTCTAGACATACCTGAAGAAGGCCGAAAGATTGGCTGGTAACTTCGGAGAGGTGGTTGTGAACAGTAAGTAACAGGTTGCGCCGACAAGGTGGAGGGTGTAGTAAAGAGAGGAAGAAGGGTACGGTATTGAGGTGCGGAGTATTTAGGGTGACCAGTCCGGGCGGCCTCTAGGAAAGGAGTGGTCAGAGATTGAATGGCAGGCTAGACGAGATGAAGAGGGCTGTCATGAGATCAGTGGCCGAAGTGATACATCAAACAATGTTGATGCAGGTTGATTGCCGAGTGGACTGGCAATTCACTTCACCTCGCTAACAGTGAATCGGGGCCTCTATAGATAATTATAAATGTACGGTTTCCTCTATCTCAAGAGCAATGTACAGTGTGAACGAGTGTATTTGTTGTTTATCTACATCATTCGTGACATGATCTGCGTTGTACAGTTCAGGAACTATGGTCTAAAAACGTTGAGGCTCCACGAGCTCTCCGACCCACACTTGGAGTTGAACCTCCTACAAAGCCTTGAATGTCGAACCGATTGGTCCAAACCTGATGTTGGAGAAAGTCACTGATGCGCCCGGCGAGTTCTTCTCGACATCAGCTGGAACACCAGAAGACGTGGAACATGTCCCGCGGTCATATCCAGGGCCAGACTTATCCCTAATAGCTGATTAGCACCCACCCAGCACCGTGAAACTTTTCTATCACTTACGTAGGATACGTTGAATCCAACCACAGCATGTTCGAGTAATGATCGTCCCACAAGCTCATGACAAGCACCATACCTCTACTCATAGCACTGCTCATGCTCGCCATACCACCCTTGTCCTTGAACGTGTAGGTATCTCCAAACGCAGCCTTCTGTGCATCACAAAATGATGTGGTGATGCTGTTACCGGTGACATTGGGGATCTTCGATTGTGAGTTGGCAATTGTCTTGCCGTTCTGCACGTAGAAGCGCTTGATCTCGGTCAGGGGTGACCCGATGAACTGAGTTACGACAGTCATCTTGGACTTTGTGTCAACGGTCTTCCCAGGGCCATAAAAGGAGGTGTCGCCCATGCGGTATGAGTTGAAATCGCAGCCGTCGGGATCGCCTAGTGATATATGCGTTAGCTACTTGTCATGTTCGTTGCATGCTGATGCACTGTTACTGGAATGGAAGGGTCATACAGTTCCCAGCGTAGCGATCAGCGGAGTATGTTCCTCCGCAAGAGTCGCCGCTGCAGATGGACGGCCCCACAGGTGTGCACGAGTGCGGTGTAAATGCCGTAGAGATGCTGTTGGCTTCCCAGCTGTCCGGATAATCAGCACACGACTTTCAGCCAAATCTTCCGGAAGACTCACACATCCATCTCGGCGCAACAAGAGCCTTTACCGCCGACACCAGCATTTGCATCGTTCGAGGAAGCCGTCCAACCTTCAACATTTCCCTAGGTCAAGCATTAGCATAGGATCGCGAATCAAAGTGAGAAAAATTTGGAAGAAGGAGTATTGTCGACAAGCAAATTAGTCTTACCTCACCCCCGATGAACTTCAAGTCACGAGGACACTGAGCGTCGCAGTACCCAGTACCATACTTTGCCCCAGCTTTGTTCGTGCTGTATTTACTCATACCACCATCAGCATCCATAGCCACAAAGTAGAGAGCCTGTGTATGCTGTCAGCCATGACTTCTCAGACAACATATAAACACTCACCCCGTTCAATCCGCAAGGCAGTCCACTCAAATCCACATCAAACGTAAATTCATTGTTCAACAGATTGAACATCTTATACTTCGTATCGCTCTCCATAAGATAAGTTCTGCTGCCAATGTTCGTGCTGTACTGGCCTTTGGTCACCAACGTTAGTTTCAGACTATCGCCACCGGTCGTGATGCCGTAAGTTCCCGAGTAGTCAGCCCCGTCAAGCGCACAGTTGCTGGCGCAGGATTTGTTATCGGGACAGGCGGTCTTGTTCCATTCGTTGCCCGTGTAGCAGTTGGTGTAGCCGCCTTTATCATGCAGCCAGCGCCAGTTGGCATCAAGGACAACCTTGCCGGAGTTGGATGTGCAGCTGGTGCCACCGGTGCCTGTACATGATTTCCAGGTCATACCGGGATGTGTTTCGGCCAGTTGAGTGCCGACGAGCTGGGCGTGGACGCTGCTCAGCAGCGCTGAAGCGAGGGTGAAGCGTTGATACATTGTGATATGATAGCGTGGTCCTCGATTGATCTGTAGATAGGAAAGACCAGAAAGATTCTGCGTGAGGTACCACTATATATAATGGATAATAAGCATCTTCTGAAAGGTACTTGTCATGTTATGATATGCCAATGCGGCTTAAGATCATTCCCCTGGTCGTCCTCTATATCAAGGGTATGCGGGACGGTATTTCCGGGACACTGTAATCAGGAACGGCCTGTAAGAGCCGCAGGAGATATTGGAGCTCATCTGCTAAGAATTGTTGTTGATCCGACGGTCCACTATTGATGAAATCTATCTCGGTTGGATGTAAAGGAACACTGGACAGCATTAGGATCTACAGACTGGGACACTCAAGTTGAATAACATACACAGTCACGCGTAGTTAAGCGTCAACAGAGGCCATTGTGTTCAAGACATCGTCGCATGCTTTGCCACAAGATGTGAACCAGAATATCTTTTTCAATATCCCTCGTATCCTCCTGATTAGTCTGATTAATCGCAATCAAAGAATCGTGGCTGACCATTGCTTTTGAGGAGATGGGCGTTTCAGTTGACCGATTGGTGGATATTAAAGACATGGGATCATCGGAGGTCTCTAAGAGCTTCAATTTGATTGATGTGGAGTGTGGAGGTGGCCACGTGTGTCTGCCGGATAAACTGAGAGAGCAGCTGTGCATATATGCGTACCTGAACCATTTGTCAAATATGTGTCTGGAGACGTCTCGTCTTCTCATCCATATAGACACGACTAGTTTTGCAGCTTGCGGAGATAACGTGTATATTCTGTACTCGCGGAGACAGCGCATGCCTGAGATGAGAGTAAGAAATCAATACCAGGCTCATAGATAGAGACATGACATGGCTCTTCCTTCTAGAGTATGGAAAGTATCAGTGACAATGTGGTAATGATGTGCAATCATGCCTAGCTCTCCCTAGGTGAGCCATGGTCACAGCAGATTATTCAAGCACTGTGCTTGAATTGATATGCCTGTCGCGTGTAGTCCAACGTGAAGTTTTGCGGATTGCCCGTCAGGATAGACACAGCAAGTTTACGCTGCCTTCAACAAGCATCTACCGAACAGTCAGTACCTGATAGACGTCATGCAGGTTCATAGCGTAAGGTTGATGAGAAGTTAAATGAGAGGAAAAAGTAGTGCAGTGATAGCGGCAGGGATCGGCATGAAGAACGCATATGACTTTGCAGGAAGTGTGAGTTGTAATTCTCATTACCAGCGAGGCTAGAAAACACCATGCGTATTAGAGATTATCGAGGCCAACCTCACGGTCAGGGGACTCACCATGATGTATTGCTTGGCCAGATGGATTGGAGAACCCCGCCTTTCAATTAACCGGAAGACTTAGGCTGGCCCAGAAGAAATACCTTCGCACTTAAAGACGTTCCTCTTATCCACGATTGTCATAGTCAGCTTGGTGATGACTGCAGTGACGGACCGCGTTCCATAGAGCATCCTTGGCCTGCGAGTGACTCTACACTGTGAGGGATGTCAAGGCAAATGATGATCAAAGCGACTTCTTTTATCAATCATTGAACCATGTCGGAGTTCTCCCTCTTGACTGCATGCATCAGCGGCGTCAGACTGTCGTGATCTTCTCGATCGACTTTCAGGTCATAGCGGAGCAGCAACTTGCATTTATCCTGAATGGATGTTTCTACGGCGAAGCAGAGACCAAGGGAACGTGAGAGAGACGATCCATCCATGCTAGGCGACTTCAGCTTACAAGGGTAGAAATTAGCGCCACAGCTGCCGTGCAACACATGGATCTTCATTAATTAGCATAAATTTATTTTGTGCCCCTATCTACTGTGACATGTTCTCGTCGACTTGCTTCCTTTTGAAATGGTATGGAATTCTTTAGGTCGCCCTCGGCTTGGCCAATCCGACGAGCCTTGATAACAGCCTTATTTTCAGTGAGCTCAACCGGCTTCCAACCTTTTTCTTAGTTATGTAAATCGTATGCTGGAGTTTCTTTCACTGTAGGTATTAGTCTACTAGCACGATAGTTACCAGGTTCCACATTCTCTATCCACTGATTTCCCTCTCACATAATCAGCATGTTCACCAATTTGAAACTATTATGTCGAGACTTGACCACGATACACTAAAGAATCAAATATGTGATCAATTTTTGAAGTACGTCATGCAGTCTCTCGGCTGTTTAGTAGAGCGTTCGTAGCTTGGAGCCTTGGGCTACTCTAAGCTCTACGAGAAGTATTGAAGCAGAAACCAGCAATGGCACGGATCTGGCACGCAAAAACTTGGTCTGCTGTTCCGAATCTATCAAACTCAAATAATCTTTTATGTTCGACCTACCCCAAATAATCAACATCTCAAAGAGAAGCCAATCAGGCGCATGTAGTGTTTGTGCTTTTTGTTGCCCCGCCCTACCCAATCAAATCCCGCCCTAACTCACCCGTTTCCAGCGATACTAATCGTCATCTTTTGGAAACCTCAACACCACGCTTACAGCATCGTGATCCCATGAAAGATAGACCCAACGATCATTCCTCTAGACGCTTGGAGGTCGCAGGTCGATTTCATAGCACCGATCAGCACGATGACATCCTATCTATGTAATCAAATTAAATGCTCCCCTGTGCAAGATGCATCTCTCTGACCGGCACCTAGCATGGCTCACCGCAACAGCTTCCACCGAAGCTCTCCTTGATAGCGGTGTCCTCCCGCACGCTGTAATCCGTCTCGGTATTCGCACGCAGCTGCGTCAGCGCATACAGCTCATCTCCTCGACATCCCTTGAGAGCTCGTGGGTCACAAAAATGAAGTATGTCGACTTGCTGCGCACGCGTCCGATTGCCATTGAGACCAAAACGGCGAACGAACAGCACTACGAAGTTGGTACAGGAGTCTTGGCGGCATGCTTAGGGCCACGTATGAAGTACTCATGTTGCTTGTATGAAGATGATGGTCGCGGGGGAATCAAAGGCAGTCTGGCAGAGGCGGAGGATCGGATGCTTGATCTATATGTGCAGCGGGCGGGTGTAGTGGATGGAATGAGTGTCTTAGATCTGGGGTATGCCCACGTTTTCCTCTTTCCTGATATCCTATGCCAATCACAAGTCAAAGGCAACCTTAATACTAACATCACGTGGCCAGGTGCGGCTGGGGCAGTCTGTCTCTCTACCTCGCCGCGCGCTTTCCCAAATCCCCTATAACAGGCTTCTCCAATTCCGCAACCCAGAAAACATACATCGACGCCCGCGCCGCTGCTCTAGGCCTGAAGAACCTTACCATAGTCACCGGTGACGTCGTCGAACACACCTTCGAAGCCGCCGCCTACGACCGCGTCATATCGATCGAACTCTTCGAGCACATGAAGAATTATGAGCTCCTCATGGCCAAAGTCTCCCACGCCCTGGTCCCATCAGGCAAGCTCTTTCTGCATATTTTCCACCACGCTAATACACCATACGACTTCGAGGACGGGTGGATGACGACACACTTCTTCACGGGAGGCACAATGCCAAGCGCCGACCTGATGCATTTCTTCCAGAGGGATTTGACGCTAACAAGACAATGGTATGTTAATGGGAAACACTACGCGAGGACGTGTGAGGATTGGTTGAGCAAGATGTGTGCATCGAAGAAGGAGATTTGGCCGCATTTGGTAGAGACATACGGGGCAGACAAGGCGAGTGTATGGTGGGTGCGCTGGCAGGTGTTTTATATGGCGTGCGCAGAGCTGTTTGCCTGGGACGGGGGCGAGGTATGGGGTGTCGGGCATTATTTGTTTGAGAAGCGGCAGTAGAGAAGAAGAGAGAAGAGAAGAAAGAGTGAGGTACTGTAGATAGTGTGGGCATCAGGTATGAGGTAATGGCAGGCTCCCGAACAGACTTTCACCGACGCGTTCAACGTGACGCGACCCTGATTGATCGTGCCATTTCTGATTATTGGGAACATCACTAGCGCCACATGAACAGGCAGCCTCAGCCTAGATGACGTCTGTCCTGCCATACACAGTATATATTTGGTTCGGATTTGACAACTCACAGTTACTGTCACTACTGTCCTCTTAGTCTAGAGGCATCAACGACGGATAAAAAAGCGCAGTTTGTTACGGCTTTCTCGGTTCCCCAAAGGTCACAAGTTCGACCCGCGCGATATGAGTTTTGTTTTGCGTTTCTCTTCGGTCATACCACTTTTTGGTGTGCTTTTGTCTCTCTTTCAATTCAAGGAGAGTCGTGCCGATGACTCTTAATATCATGTACGAGACACATGTAAGACTCAGTCGAATGGTGATTCAATACATGATATAGATTTGCTGTGGGTACCTGTAGATGGATAAATTATAAAGGCTGCTGTGGTCAGTCTGAAAAGTTTCGTGATGTTTCTGGGCGGAGATCTGCAGGAGTAAAGCCTTCCTCAAGTGATTTGTTTGACATAAGAAACACCTCCCAATCCCCATGTGGAGTCTTCTTAGTGTTTGAATACACTATGAACCTTCATATATACATCTCCCTTCTTCGGCTACGATCCTCCAATCTAAGCGTCGATCAATGATCCCAAGGATGTTTCCATCCCAGCAATGCTGGTCCATCTTTCTTTGCGCGGTACATCAACTGTCATCATCATCAATGCTATTTCCCGCAAGAGGCATTGCTGCTAGCTTACAAAAAACCACATGCTTGCTGGGAGTGCAAGGGCGAAGAAACGGTAGAGGGGTCGAGCAGGATGAACGTGGACAGGGTGTCCGTTGGCAGCATGAGGCTTGCCATGACCGGCAAAGAGTGGTAGGGTTCTACCGATAGTTAGAAAGTCCAGTTGTTTATTGTCAAGCGACATACCTCCTCATGCTTGTTGTGTGAAGCTGTAATTGATCGGAGATTCCACGACTATGAGCCGTGAGATGAGGTTGTGACGGACGAGGTGATGATCGCTAGTTCAGATCTAATCTCTCGGCGATCATTCGGCCCCGCCCAGCGCATTCTCGCGCGCCCGTTCATCTTGATCAGACAATTGTTCACTCCATTACAATAGTTATTTTCGCCTAGACCCTCGACGTATCTCCGTCCCCGCATCTATGAGCATGTTTGCGCTCATATAATCTGTCTATCCATGTCGTCACCTTCACACCTGCGCATCATCATCATAATTTCAGAGCCTCTCTCGAACTCGGAGACTGAGGATTCGATCCGCTGAGATCGAGGTGGAACAGTGGCTTAGATTGTTCAGACTCGTCACGAAGATGACTTCTCCTCCGGCACAGGCGACGCCAACAGGCGTCACCCCTATTCAACGCACATACAAAGGCTGCTCGTCGATACGAGATTACCAGGTCATGGATAAATTGGGCGAAGGTACATTCGGCGAAGTGCACAAGGCAAGATCGCGAAAGACATCACAGCTCGTAGCGCTCAAGAAAATCCTCATGCACAACGAGAAGGACGGGTTCCCGATCACAGCATTGAGGGAGATCAAATTGTTGAAGATGCTGTCACATATCAACGTCCTGAAACTCGAGGAGATGGCCGTGGAGAGGCCAAAAGGAGAAGGTCGCAAGAAAGCAGTACTTTACATGGTTACACCGTATATGGAGCATGATCTCAGTGGACTGCTGGACAACCCTGACGTCAGATTCACGGAGCCGCAGATCAAATGTTACATGCTGCAATTGCTGGAGGGTCTGAGATATCTACACGACAACAAGATTCTGCATCGAGATATGAAGGCAGCGAATCTGCTTATCAGCAACAAGGGCATCCTCCAGATTGCGGACTTTGGACTTGCAAGACATTATGACGAGGAGGTACCCAGAGCAGGAAGAGGTGCTGGCGAGGCCAACAGAGAGTATACCGCGCTGGTCGTGACGAGATGGTACAGGCCGCCAGAATTATTGCTATCATTGCGGAAGTACACGACGGCGATTGACATGTGGGGCGCTGGGTACGACCCTCGACCGTACGGCCTCTTCGACAGCTAACTTTGACTAGGTGTGTGTTTGGGGAGATGTTCAAACGGAAACCCATCATGGCGGGGAACAGCGATTTGAACCAGATTCATCTCATCTTTGATCTAGTCGGATCACCGACTGACGCTAATATGCCTGGGTGGAATCAGCTGCCTGGCTGCGAAGGGATAAAGCAATTCCCGCTTCGCAAAGGTACTCTGTCTCAAACGTTTAGGGAGTATGTATACATCGCATCCAACATCACACCAACACTGCTGACATATATCTTGTAGGCAAGGCTCCTCCGCAATATCTCTACTGCAAGAGCTTCTCAAGCTGGACTGGCGTAAACGTATAAATGCTCTGGATGCGTTACAACATCCCTATTTCAAGTCTGACCCTCTACCAGCCAAGCCAGAGGACCTCCCTACCTTTCAGGATTCACATGAACTCGACCGGCGAAGCACCCGTGGTAACAAGGCTGCTCTCCCACCAGCACCTGCTGGTGGAACGGTTGGCATGGGGCCAAATGGTGAGTCTTTCGGAGCCAGTGGAGGTCCGCCACAAGCACCGCCCGGCGTACCTAATGGTCAATGGATGAATGGTGAGAGGGATCAAAGACCTCGTGGCTATGAAAGAGGTCCGCCAGGGCCGCCGCCCGGAGTTCGAGCAGGGAATTATGGCCGGGGATACGACCGTAACGATCGCAGAGACGGGCCTCCACGCCAACAATGGCAAGATGAAAGTCGACGTAGAGATGACCCAGGTTACAGACATCCCCTTCCACCGCCACCGGGAGAGGGTCGTCATCCTCTCCCAAACCCACCCCCAGTATATCGTGGCCCGGAGGGTCGCGACCGTGATCGTGAATGGGACCGAGGGGGACCTGCTCGCAATGGGCCTGGTAAGAGTAATGTCGATACCTACGTACCAAGCTATATGCGAGACCGAGTGTCTAAAGACCGCGATGAGCTTCCCACCAGAGAGATGCGACGTGGATCACATGATTCGAGAGATGATCCACCACCGTCACGAGACGATCGGCCTAGGAGAGATGAATACGTGGAAAGAGAGCGCTACCGCGATCAAGGTCTGCAGCGGCGGACGAGGAGCAGAAGTCCAGATCGCCGAGATAGGGATAGGAGAGACCGCGACAGGGGAGACAGAAACCTCTACAGAAGATGAGTGAATTTCCTGGCGAACGGAGCACCGCGGCGTGAACATTTTTGACCGCTATTGGGCGCAAACGGTGTTATTGGCCTTTCTGGTTGACATCCTAGGCACAGGCTCAGGAGGCTGTTTTCAGACGGCCATATGCATAGCGTGGCGCCTTAGGGGTATCATGATTGTATGTTTCATTTCATGTCACTCGAAATACAAATAGCCGCCTCGAGCATCCTGGTTGATTGAGTTGTCTTTAGTATTTACCGGTGAAGTCTGGCAACGTCGAGATGGTCGTGCTGAAGTTGACACAGTCACTTACGAGGGGCAGTGAGGTCACTGAATCCTACGACATGGATTCGGCAGTTCGGCATGCCAAGACGGACGTTTCTAACACCAGTGTAAACGAGGATGAGCCCTCGAGTCGAGTGTCGCAGTCTGAATGATTCTGCGCGAAATAACTTCGGATTATTATGAATAGCGCCCGAGTTGGTCTGGGCACGCTCTTACCACACAACAGCACACCAAACAGTGACATTCAAACGCGCATGCACAAGCAGCCCTTAATTTCATTGCGATAAAAAAAAACCCCCCAGCTAATACCTCATACAGTCCTGAGCATGATAGACACATATAGACACATATAGACATATATGTTTATATAAAGACAGCTATGGCCGTGGCAAGTAAGAAGGTTCTACATCACAAGGAGCCCAAGTCACTCCACACCAGGTCATTCCCCCCGGAAAAAAAAAATTATGTAGGTTTCTATCTACCTGCTGTTCAGCAGAAACATTTGTGTGTCCGATGATTAATCCAATTTTTTTTTTAGAAGCCACACTCTTTCGCATCATGTCTTCCCTCAAGCCGTCCGTCTTGCTTGCGGCTTTCCTCGCCATTCCATTTGTCTTCGCGGAAGACTGCAAGCCAGGCGGACCCTGCGTCAGCTACTATCCGGAGGTAGGCTGTCTGCAGGATTACAAACCTAACCCCGGTAGTTTCAAACCTAACCCCGGTAGTTCCGAACCGAATGACGACAATTGCTTCAAGTGGGAGAATTTCAAAAGTGTAAAGCTCGAAGCAGACGGAGAGACAGATGTCACTTGCCAGATGTGGCAGAGCAACAATTGCAACTCCGATAAGCCCGCCTATATGAAGAATACGCCATTCGAATGGAGGACAGACTTTGTGCCTCCTGACAAGAAGAATAACGGGCTTAAGCGGGAATTGTGTATCAACCCCAGCATGAACTTTCCAAAAAAATCCCCATTCCTCTTTGGGTCCATGCGATGTGTCGTTTATGGGCGAAATTCCGAGGGCATGACGGTCGATACCAAAGGTGCGGTAAATCAGACGGAGTCTCTAAATACAGCGCCAGTGCCGCCCACGTCCAAAGGGGGGGTTGCGCCGACAAATGGTATATCCTCAGGCCCAGGCTCGCCCTCAACCCCGGGTATGCCCCCAGGCCGACCAATTGAGGACGCGCTTCGAAAAGGAGAAACATCGTCCTTGGCACAAAAGGACTCATCGTCAATGAGTTCGGACGGGAGGTCAATGTGGACAGGCCCAAATCCTATGAATCCGTTGAACGGGGCTCCTGATACGGCCACAATGCCACAGAACGGTCAATCGTCGCAAAACGGATCCCCAGTGGCGCCACTCTTTAGAGGATCCGCAGGGGCACGTTCGACGAGCCCAGAGTTGGGTAGTGTGAGCGAAGGTGGACGAGGTTCTACCCACGGGCAGCCCCCTAATGTGTGAATGAAAATGAGGGGATGCTATCACTACACACACTCGGAGTGGCTAAGATACACCTGAAAAGATGCCACAATGAAGAGAAGGAGAGGATAAGATGTGAGAAGTAGAAAATAACTTATCGGAAGCTGGAATCGTCTTGGTCGCGAGGCTGGGGTGGTTGTTTCAATAGAAAGGTTGTTCATAAAACAGGCGGATGTGTATCGTATCGTATCATTCATTATATGTATTCTTTCATTGTATCCATTCATTGTATACCTTTGTTGTATAACTTCGCTGTATACCTTTTGTTGCATACTTTTATCGTATCCTGTCATTGTATACTGTACTTTCATTGTATATATCCTGGTATCCAATTGCTTGACTTTCCAGGATCCCCGGGTCCCCCGGTCCAGTATCTCGTCGGCCTCAGGCTACACTTGTTCCAGCCTGAGCCTTTCTGTTATGATCCACATTATTAATCGTCGAAACCTTTTGAATCCGGGGAGCCTCGGATGGGACGGTCGGCGCGTATTATGTAGGTGCGCCATTTTGTGGGGTTTGTCAGACTCATGAAGACTCATCAGTGGGTCTTGGCGGGCCGAGGACCCCTCTAGACGAAAAATGCCCCTCTACACCTATACACTTCATAAACTGAACCCTCTCCTGATTATTTTCACGACATCACAGTCCTCACGCGCTTGCTCCATAGCACATCTTCACCCCTCAATACCTCCATACCTCCTCCATATACACACATGCAATGGCCGCTGCCATGAACGGAATCGAGCGGTTAACGAGTCACCAAGAGGAAAAGCATTTGCCCGGAGGCTGGGTAGTGCTCAAGTTCGGGGGCACAAGCGTCGGCAAGTTTGCGGAGAATATTGCCGAGATTGTACAGTGAGTTTAGACGAAAACATGGATTCTCCTCCATGGCCAATTGCTGACCGCGTGCAGAGCTGGCCTCGCTGGGAACAAACGGATTGCCGTGGTATGCTCTGCTAGAAGCAACAACACCAAGCTTGAGGGCACCACGAACCGGTGAGTCAATTTCTCGCAGAGTCATCTTGCATGGTGCAGATTGGCTAATGTGGCGTCACGCATGCAGCCTCCTCCGTGCAGCTCGCGAGGCCGAGAAGAAGTCCACCAGCAACTATGGCCCGATTGTCGACGCGATTCTCAACGACCATGTTGCAGCCGGCGCCGATACTTTTGGCTCCCCGGAAATACTTGCTGAATATACTGCGGGTGTAAAAGCTGAATGTGAGAATTTGACCAGGATCTTGGAGTCAGCCCACCACTTGGAGGAGGTCAGCGTGAGAGTCGAAGACAAGATTATCAGCAAAGGAGAAAAACTGAGCTGCCGCTATATGGCTGCCCTATTGCAGGCCCGCGGAGTCAATGCACAATATGTGGACATGTCTGAGGTGCTCTATACCCCTACACCCAAGGGACTCAACGAGAAGTTCTACTCTGATCTAGCCGCAAGTCTCGCGCAGGAAGTCTTTGCGTGCGGAGAAAAGATACCTGTCATCACAGGTTTCTTTGGAAATGTGCCTGGAGGACTATTGAATGTCATCGGACGTGGCTATACGGATCTTTGTGCCGCGCTCGTTGCGATCGGCATTCAGGCAGAAGAGCTGCAGATCTGGAAGGAAGTGGATGGTATCTTCACCGCCGATCCACGCAAGGTACCAACTGCTCGTCTGATTGACTCCGTGACTCCGTCTGAGGCTGCCGAATTGACCTTCTATGGCTCGGAAGTCATTCACCCTTTTACCATGGAGCAGGTAATCCGCGCTCGCATTCCAATCCGGATCAAGAACGTTATCAATCCTCGAAGTGCCGGAACTATCATCTTCCCAGATGCAATCTCCGAGGTTGAAAAGAGCATCCCCGGGACTCCAGTGCCCGAGGCTCGTATGATTAGAAGCCGTTCCAGCACGCTCCTGTCCAGTGTTTCTTTCGGCAAGCCAAAGCGTCCAACCGCTGTGACCATTAAACATCACATAGTTGTTCTCAACGTGCATTCTAACAAGCGTACACGTGCCCATGGGTTCTTGATGAACATCTTTTCTATCCTTGACCGCTGGCACCTTAGTGTAGACCTTATCTCCTCGTCTGAGGTGCACGTGTCCATGGCAATCCATTCCGAAGCAGCTCTGCTAGCAGGCGGGGGCGAGGATGAATGGAGTATTGCCCATGCTGACCTTCGTGGAGCAGTCGAGGACTTGGGGGAAGTCGGCACTATCGATATCGTACCCGACATGGCCATTGTCAGTCTCGTTGGGAAGCAGTTGAAGAACATGGTTGGTATCAGTGGCAAGTTCTTCAGTGTCCTGGGTGACAATAACATCAATATCGAGATGATCTCGCAGGGCAAGTCCACACCTCATCGTCACCAGATTCACCTTGTTTGGCGCTAACCTCCTTCAGGGGCGAGCGAGATCAACATATCATGCGTCATCGAGGAGCGCGACGCCGACCGCGCTCTCAACGTTGTACATACGAATCTCTTTACATTTCTGGAGTAAAAGTCGGTTGCATTGATGAATGAGCATTTCAACATAGCGCAGGGTGCATAGCAAAAGTTTCTTTTCCGGGCTCACGCAGCACGACCAGCGAGCATCTACCATTGAGGTCAAAGGGAGTAGCGTTTTCATGTTCCACAGTCTTTCAATCCATATCATGGTTCTACTTGACGCGCACGGGCCTAGTGAATTCTATAATTTTGCCAAAGATCTTTGTTCACTTGGCCCGCTGGCACTGAGCACGCACTCGCCGCCTGTTCCAGGGGGACCTGTGCTTGTCGCGGTGAGCAAAGAATAACAAGAAAATTTTCATAGTATAACCGCCTTGCGTGTTCCCCCTCTTGTGTTTCCTTCTTCACCAACCAAGTTTCGTCACAGTTTCTGGCTGTTTACCACCTTCATCATGTCAGACAACATCGAGAGAGAACAGCAAGGTCGACCCCTGCGAGTTGATCGTGCAAGACCATCAGCACGCGCAATCGAAGAACAAAGAATGCTCTCTGCTCTGGGAGAATTTGAACAAGCAAGGTCAGCCGTATCGTCTGACATTTCCGTCGACGCCCCAACAGAGCCATTTCCAGACTTTGACCCCGCTTACACCGGCCGTGACGATAGAGTTCCTGGCGTCTATCGCAACGAGGAAGAAAGACAAGTGTCTGCTCGAAGACTACGCAGTCTTGGTGTCAGAGAATCGCAGTTACCAACAGCACTTCCATCTCGACCTGTCCAGAATCGCCGATCGCGACTCCCAGTTCCTATCTCAGGTATGTGTGCTTCTTTGATGCGCTGTTATAGCAGTGTGAAAGCTGTGCTTGACCTCAAAACAATTCCTCGACTAACACTGGCAGGCACGTTTCGATCTGCTGCAATGTCAGACCAAGGAAGGCGTCCGCTTCCGTCCTATGAACCGTCTGGTGATCCTTACTCTCACTCTGCTTCTACTAGCAATCGTACTCAGCACCATCAGCGCACCTACTCTGACCCGTTCGAGTATGATAACATGCAACTACCTGCTCATATCCTCGAATACCAAGGAGGCAGTGATGATGATGATGAACAGCTCAATTTGAATATGCCAGATCCTTCCAGTCCGATCAAGGTCAATCGTGCTCCGCCTGCGCGACCTACTCTTGGTCAGCATCTCTCGCAGCTCAGCATTTCTGGCACTGGAGACTTCGGTCTTGGAATCTGGACCAGCACCCAGACAGCCAGTCCCACAGACGTCGATGACTTATTCACTGGCAGCGTATCCCAGGGACAAGAGTCTTCACAGCAGGCAGAAGGACAGCGCACGCCACGCAACAAGGGCAAAGCCAGAGCCCGAGGCGGTGATTATGATGACCCTGACAGAACTCCACGACCTGATGATGCTCCTCTGTTTGGCGCCGATGGCCCTACGTTCGTCCAGAGGGACCGCAAGCCTGCTACTGCTGTCACTATCGCAGAGAGATATGAGCATCCGATCGTCTCCAAAGATCCTAACAACCCTTTCCCAGAATTCCACCTGTCTGATACATACGGGGAGAAGGACCCTTATCGCCAGGCATACCTCTTTGTGCGTGAGAGTCTCGGCCAGCTGTACATGATGTGCACTGCCAAAGAGCTCCCTCAGTCGCCCGACCTGCTTGACTTTGATACTCAGAGATCTCGATATGAAGGAAAGTCTCCAACTTCGTCCTTCGGTAGTGGTAGCAACGTAAGCATCGCCCTAAGTCTACCTCACATCCTTCCGCTTTAGCTAACACGTTACTTGTCAGATGAGCCCCACATCACCTTTGACAGTCATCGACTCCAACGCTGGTGCCATCGCAGGTCCCCGAGATGCTAGCACGTCCTTTGGATCGATGCGTTCTGTAACCGGTCCTACTGGCCCCGTCTCCCCCACTGAAGCTCGTCGCCCTCCAATAACCCAACGATCTATCACAACTTCTTCCATGCCGCAATCATCATCCCAAATGTCAGACACCGTGTATGGTGCAGACTCCGACGCCGCCCGCACCTCGACTTCTTCAATGGACTCTGACAAAGCCACACAGTCCAGCAAGCACAAGGAATTTGTGCACCGCGCACGCAGCAACGAATGGTCCGACCAAACCAACGAGGTCTCGCTCTGGTTCATCGCACAGTACTTCCTCCGAGAAGAAGCAAACCCCGGCGCAAAGCTGAACAGGGACGGATCCGTCGACGTCAAGAAGTTCCTCGAAGCCGAAGAGGCCCGCAACGCACTGACATCCCTGATTGACGAGGAGAACGACAAGATCAGGCTGGAGATTCGCACCAAACTCCTGAAGTAAGTTTCTTCTCTCCCCCTCTCCCTCTCCCTCTCCCTCTCCCTCTCCCTATCTCTTCTCCTCTCTTTCTCCCTCTCCTTTCCCCCCTACCCCACTCTTCCCCACTCTTAACACCGCGAAATATTTATTCCCTTATGCTGACTTTGCTTTCCTGCAATAGTGGTGGCCTCGACGCCGCCGAGCGCACCGCCTGCCTCGGCATCCTCCGGGGCATCCGCATGACCGAGGACGAGCGCATCAAGAAGTGCGACCCCTCCACCGCCCAGTGCGTCGCCGCCTGGGCCGTCGTCTTCACCGAGTGGGCCCAGAAGCGCGACGAGGTCGTCATCAAGCTGCGCCGCGCCAGATACCTGGCAAAGCAACAGCAGTGGATGTCCCATCTCGCGGAGATGGAGGAGAGGGAGCTGCTCCGTCGCCGCCGCCAACACCCCTCCACCACCACCACCACCTCCCCCTCCTCCTCCTCCTCCTCCTCCACCGCCACTTCCGCCGCCGCCGCCGCATCCGCCCTTGCCGCCGACGCGAGGGCCTCGGAGCAGAGGGCCGAGCGCAGGCTGCGCGAGGCAGACGCCGATATCAGGGCGTATCGTCTGGGCGAGCGCGTCGTTCTCGATAACGACGCCAGGCTTCGCATGACGCTCGCGGCTCGGCGCGAGTCGATTCGTGCCCGCTTGGCCCTCCTCCAACAGCCCCCGCAGTAGAGAGTGTAGCAATATATCCAATGCGTGTGCTTTCTGAAACTTGCTTCCTGGTGCCTAGTCTTTGTGATTGTGTGTGGGTGATGTCGTGATGCTACATGTTGCCTTGCTGGTGTTTGTGTGTTTGTGGATGCGTGTGGTGTTTGGATTAGGGCTGGGTTGGGGATGTGGTGTGTGGTTCTGTGGGGTTTGGTTGGGTGGAGACTGGTGTGGCGGGAGAGCAAAATGAAGTTTTTGGCTTGTTCGGATTGCGACTGGGGAGTGGGAGAGGGTGTGCTGTGGGTGTTTGTAAAGATCAAAGGGTGGGTTATTTACGTAGCAGGGTTGATAAATGAGGGTTTGTGCGAGGGTAAGGATGGGCTGGGATGGGTTATGGTGGAGGGCTAACAGGGGGTTTATGAGTACAGGGGAGTGTAAGGGGGTGAGTATGAGGTTGAGGGTATAAGTGTCTGGTCGTAGATGTAGACGTAGAAAAGGGTGTAGGGAGGGCGACGAACCGCGATTTCGGCGTACTGAATACGTAGGATATATGGTTAACAGGCTATGGACCTTGGATGGAATCTCCGATACCAACAGACAAAAAGTATCCAAAAACGAATGATTTGGACAAAAGACTATGGATAGGCTCCCAAACTACTCAGTGCGTCATCGTCCGACGCAGCGCCTCCCTCCGCCGCCTCACCCGCTCCATGTCCTGCCTCGACTGCTCCTCATTCCGAGCCTGTATAGCCACAAAAGCAAGGAGCCGCGCATCCTCCAGGTCCTTCTGCGCCTGTCTCACAAACGCAGGCTGATCATCCAGCACATCCAGCGCCAAATCATCCACCCAACCACCAGGCAGCCCATCACGCAGCTTCTGGCGAATATCCCAATGATCATGGGCGTCAACCTGGTCGGCGGCACGCATATGCTCGACAATGACGTCCGGCGCGACGCCGTTCTGGAGATGATACAGCACGGCTTTCCGCGAGCACTTGTTGAACGTCTCGAGCCAGAGCCAGATGATCCAGAGCTCGAAGGCGAGCTTGAGACTGGCCGTGTTGGCGGGGCGGAGGTTGAAGATGGCGTAGGCGGCGTCGCTGAAGTCCATGACGAGGAGGAGCCATTTTGCGAGCGGCTGGGCGGGCGCGCGTAGGGCGCGTTGCATGCGGAGGATGGAGTCGCGGGTGTCGCGGATGATGGCGCGGGGGAGCATGGTGCCGGGGAGGAGGTTGAGGGTGAGGGCGGCGGTGGGGAGGCAGTTGAGGATGTGGACGGTGTTGATGGAGTCTGGGATGAGGGTGCGGAGTTGGTCGCGGACGTCGTATTCGATGTCTTTGGTCTTGCCCATGTCGTAGATTTTGACGTTTGGGGTGCATGGTTCTGTGTCTTTTGGGTCCATTTGTTTGGGTTTTGGCTGGGTACGGTCTGGGGGTTTTTTTTTGGTATTACGAAAAAGTAATAGGTGGGGATATGTGATGCTTTGTGTAGATGGCTGTTTGAGCGATTGATGTGGTGGATGATATGTCGGGTTTGAGCTGGGGGGTTTTGATCTAGTTATACGGTGAGGAAGTGCTGTTGTGTGTTTTGAGTAGGAGGTGCTCGGCACTTGGTTGGTCTTGCCCAGGTTTGCGAGATCCATTTCTCTCGAATACACCAAAAGGGGCGGTCGCTTGGTAGTGGGAAGTGTGATACAGGTGTATTGCAATAGACCGACATGGAGGCTCATCTCCCGTGAACCCATGGCTTGCCAGTGAAAACTTGATCCTTCAGCGAGGACATTTGAGCCACAAGACTTTCAGTGACATGTTGATAAACCATAGTCCACGAGTGCAATACCAGAGATAGCAAAGACAGCGGCAGTGAAAATCCAGACTTCAATCGATGTCTCTCCCGTTGGGAACTCCGGCTCACACTTGCCGTCGGGGTAGACAGTCTGAATCCGAATGGGACTGCGACACTATGTAGATATGGGTACATTTGACTGGTGTTCGAGTTACATGCTGACCTTACCGTGCCTTCCATCACTGTATTGACAATCGACGTGGTCATCAATGACACACCAGACCGCTCCATCACAGCACTCGTCCTGCCTTACTGATGACGAACAGCTTGGTAAGCTATATATGCCCTCATTCTCAGCGTAGAGTTAAGATCTTACGAGGTAAACATAAAGCACGCCAGCAAAGAATGCTAGACAGTGTCCTCTGGCGATGCTGACTTGTCGTTCACAGCTTGCCGGCCGTGATATATATCGAGAGCGAACATGTATCTGACCGACTCGGTCTCCACACAAGCTCTCTCGCCAAAGTAGCTCGACGTCACCATTCCTGACGAACATTCAACCATTCCATGCTGTAAGGTGATCCTGTAATGACCACGTCCCAGGTGCGAGGAAGGAGTTGTTGCCGTTTGAGTTCACTGTATCGAGCGTGGGATGAGTTTGTAGCGAGTGTAACGTTTGAGATAACTGGAGGTGTATATGGGTTCCCGAGTGATGTAAAGTATGCGACGATTAGTCTCGAGTTTATCTTTTCGGTGGAGAAAGCATTCCTGATTTGCTCAGGACAGTAGTGGTGCTCGTATTCGTCGACCCAGAAACCAGCGTAATCGAATCCGCAACTCCACCACTCACTCACATCTCCCACCCCCCAATCAACCCACCACTACCCTCTCCCCTTTCCCCCCTCCCACACCCAACCCTCCCCCTACACCACTCAATCCCCTCCCACCAGGCCTCACACCCCTCAAACCCCCCCTCCCGCTCCAACACCCCGGCAATCTCCACCACAAGCCTCCTCCCCACCGCCCTCGCCCACCACGCCTCCCTCCCCATCCGATCCAACAGCACAGCCCAATGCATAAGCAAGAACAACGCCAGCGGCTCGCGCCGCGCCAGCGCACGTGTATACGCCCTTCCTGCCGCGAAGGGGAACGAGATGCAGAAGAACTTGATTGCGTCTTTGGCGGTTTCGACGAAGCAGAGGTTGAGCGAGGAGAGGGCGAGGGGGTAGGTTAGGTCTTGTGGGGGTTGTGGTTGTGGGGGTATTGTCGCCGTCGTCGTGCCTGTGTCGGTGGTGGTGGTGGTAGGAATAGGGGTAGGAGTGGTAGCAAGCGCAACAACCTCCGCAACCCGCGCCATCGCAAGCTGTGTATCCGCGTCCAAGTCCCCGCGCGGCGCCATCCTGATCAGTTCCATTGCAGATACCAGACTGGGTGCTAGCGGGGATGTCATCAGCCAGTCCCAATGCCCGACTGCCATTGCGGCGCCGTGTACGTATAGCGCGAACAGCGTGCCTATATGGCCCAGTACGCTGCTACTACCGCTGCTGCACCACTCTGTAACATCGTCGTCGATGGCGGGGTTGTTGTTGTTTTTGTTGCGAAATTGCGGAATCGCAAGATTGATCATACCAACAAGCATGCTAAACATGTAAAAGACGTGCGCGCTATGCTCTGTGATGGCGCCTATCTGGCCGCGGAACGAGGCGCTGGCGGTGTCGTAGTATTCCATTGCGGCGCGGAGGTATGTCGCTGTTGTCGCTGTGTTACTGCTGGTGTTGTTGATGTCGTTGTTGGTACTGGTCAGATACGCCTTTTCGAGCGCGGATATGGCCAGGATGCCGTGGAGCATATAGGAGTATTGCATGCCGCCACGGGGCACCTCGACGGCGAGGTAGAATGCGTCTTGGGGCACGGCGACCATGGTTGCGTATGTGTGTGTCGTCCAGTGGTGGAGGAGTTCGAGGTCGAGCATGTGGCGCGCGGGCGTCGATGTTGCGTTGTTGTTGTCGTTATCATTGGAGATGATGATAGGCGAGGGCGAGAGTTGCGGAGAGGGGGCTTTGTAGTGGGAGGAGCGTGGCGGACTGCCGTTGTAGGAACAGGTGCTGCTGCATCTGCGGGCGACGCAGTTTGCGCATGGTGGGCCTTGTTCGTCGCACTGAGTCCATTGATGAGATGTTAGTTGTCTGGTTCGTAAGTGGGAGGGTAATGGGAAAAGGGGGTATCGTGCTTTTACGTGTCTCCTTTTGCAGTTTGAACACCCGCGCCGCGACTTACTGTGCGTTGTACGTTTCGACGGCGCCATATTCGTGACTCGTGTCTCTTCTAAGGGCGATTGCTATATCATACAGGCCACTCTTCTTTCTGTAAGGTATTTAGTATCGCACAGTCTCAGGAACGACTTTCAGCCCCAGGGCTTCCCAGGCCATTTAAACCGCCATGCTACGTCTAATCTCGAATCCAACCGCGGCGGAATCGGGAAAAGTCGTGAAAAGACATGGATAGACGTCAGAGTGGTGTATGGCAAGGGGTCATCTTCGAGCCAAGGCTTGGATGGATGATAACATCTCAGGCTCATCAGCCTCAGCCTCAGCCTCAGCCTCGTCAAACCGAGCTGACAGGCTGCCACCCCTACACACTTGACTTTTTCAGCATAGTGTACGCATGCTACATGCTTGGCTGTACCGGGGAGGCTACTTGGGACATAACGTTAGTAATGGCATAGGAATTAATGATTGGAGATGCACCCTTCGCTTGATCAGTCAGACAGACAGAACAGGCATCTTGGCGCGCTGTGCGGACCCACTGGATATTCCATGCATGACTCGACCGACTCGACCCCGTCTACATGACTTTGGTTCGATTCAGTGTAAGTGGGATATAGATAAACGTTCCGTCAGCGCGACATAGGGCGAGATCTAGAAAATTTGCCACGGGAGCATTCTGTAGCATATTCGCCTGTTTAGCCAAAATGGGAAGAAAAAGGGTTCTTGGACTTGACATGACTTGACAAAGCGGACGCTCCCGAGATCCGATCAACATGGATGGACAGGTTGAGGTGTGACTCAGCAAGGGAACTTGCTTTGTTATTACTATAGCTAGGCTTGCGAACTCTGCGCAGGATGGTTTGACCACACTTCCGGCTTCGTTGGTCTTTGATTTGTGTGAGTCATGATCTGTCGTAGTCGCGGGTCTGCTATGATGTGAGTGCCAAAATTCAGGCATCTATAGCATCCGACCTGTACTTGTCCCTACCGTGGTAGAGGGTCTCTTCTTTGGTAGTCCCTGGAGGCATGCTGTGGGATGCTCATCGACAGGTTGACGTCAGAAGTGATATGCCCGCGCTTCCAGGCTGTTGGGACTTTATGCTCATCGAAGCAGAACCACAGTTCCTGCCTGAGGGTGGGAATGTATTCCTGCCCCTCGAGATCTGCTGCTGTGGTCGCTAGAGGGCTATCATCTCCGTCTTCGTCCTGTCCTCTTCCTTCCGAACCATCCTCTCGGCAAAGTGTTAAGACGAGGAACAGCCCTTTCAATCCCTCCACCCAACATAGACCTCATCAGTCCTATATCTCTGCGTGCACGTCGTGTCTTCCCACTCCGTCCTCACACCCGTCTCCCAAGCCAGCAGTCCAGCATGCGCAATCATAATTCCATTATCAATGCAAAACCGCTCATCCGTTGCAAACACACCACCACCGCGGTCCCGTGCCATGACGCCCATCATCTCCTGCAAACGCTCATTGCATCCCACCCCACCCACCACAAGCACCTGCGCACTGCCCACATGCGCCATCGCCCGCTCCGTAATCTCCACCAGCATCGCAAACACCGTCTCCTGCAACGAGAAACACAAGTCCTCCTTCGTCACCCACTTCCCCGTCTCCTCGTCTCTCAATCGCTTGCCTTCCGGCACGTCATCCCCGATCTGCCCCGCCAAGACGTCCGCACTGGCTAGTATCCCCGAGAAGCTCGCGTCCATGCCTTTGACGGCATACGGCAAGTCGACGAGCACCCGGCCTTTCTTCGCCAGCTGCTCGATATTATACCCTGGCGCCGGATCGTTTGGAATGTTCAGCGTGCGCGCGAAGCGGTCGAGACAGTTGCCGACGGCGATGTCGAGGGCCTCGCCGAAGATGCGGTAGCGTCGCGAGGAATAGGCAATGACTTGGGTGTTGCCGCCGGAGACGTAGAGGACGACCGGGTTGGAGGCGCCGGTGATGGCGCGGCCCATTTCGATGTCTAAACCACGCACAAGACATGTGTCAGAAGGATTTCATGGCATGTAATATGGTGTAATGTTTTGGGAATGACTGAGAGAGCTGTACGTACGGCCTACGCAGTGGTTCACGCCTACGATGGGCTTGTCCCATAGGATGCTCAGCGTGCGCGCTGCGACAGCAACACTTTGAAGTGGCGCGCCCATGCCTGGGCCTTTCGTGTAGCAGATGCAGTCAATATCCGACACCTTCACCTTGGCCTGCTTCATGGATTGTTTGACGAGCCGCACAACCCATGAGCGGTGGTGCTTCGCCGTGTCTTTGGGTAAGAAGCCCTCGCCAGGTGGAGAGACATAGGTGTGGCGGAGGTTGGCGAGGATGATGGGCGTTTTCCCTGGAGCTGGATGGGAGATTACGCCGACACCTAGTTTATTTGCGGAGCCTTCGAGGCCAATCGATATGGGCATTGCGAGCGGTGCGGTGTCAAGTGTGCGAATGCTTCAGAAGGTTGTATTAAATGTATCGCGAGGACGTCTGTTCGCTAGCGGGGCAAAGCGAGCCTAACGTGTGAGGCATCAACTAAATATAGGGACGCATTCATCGACATTAATACAGTACCTGGGGCTAAGGTGAGGTTAGTCTTAGACGATGATCAGTACCAGCTCACTAATCTCGGACGCAAAATGAGTATGACCTATATTCCCATTAAAAGGTATTAATGATGTATATCTAAGCAACTCAAAACACCACCCTCGTGTCCTGTGTATCAATATATACATAAGCCCGCTCGTAAAATGCTTCAAAAAACGCCCCCAGGGTCGTGACATCACCATCATGATCGAACAAATACCGCAATATTCCTCTAGTGCATCTTTTCTAGACTCTGTAGGCTGACCAATTCAAAATATTTGCCCTTTCTTGATATTAGTTCTTGGTGGGTTCCCTTTTCTACTATCCGGCCTGCGTCAAAGACGTAGATGACATCGGCCTTTTGGATCGTGCTAAGACGATGTGCCACGGCAATTGTGGTTCGACCTTTGGCCGCAGCATCGAGTGCGGCTTGTACCACCTTTTCAGACTCCGAGTCGAGCGCGGAGGTGGCTTCGTCGAGAAGGAGGATCTTTGGATCGCGGATGAGGGCACGAGCAATGGCTACTCGCTGTTTCTGACCTCCAGAAAGCAAGGCGCCTTTGTTACCACAGACAGTGTTGAAGCCCTCACTACACGTTGATTAGCAAGCGATTAAAGCCTTTGTGAGTATGAGACTTACGGTAGCGACATGATGAAGTCGTAGATATTCGCGTTCTTGCAGGCTTTTTCGATCTGCTCATCCGTGATGTCCTCTCGATCGCCCCCAAGCAGGATGTTCTCACGCACTGTACCTTGGTACAGCGTAGGTTCTTGGCTGACGAGCGCCAGGAAGCTTCGGTACTGGTTAATATTGAGGGACGAGATCTCTTTGCCGTCGACATAAACGCCACCAGCCAGAGGGTCATAGAAGCGCTCAAGCATGGCGATAGTGGTACTCTTACCACAGCCACTTGCGCCGACAAGTGCAACATATTGGCCAGGTTTGACGGTCAGGTCGAGGCCACGAAGCACAGGCTGCTCTGGACGGGTGGGATAGCGGAAGTGTACGTCGCGGAACTCAATGCTGCCTTCCATCGTCTGGACCTCCTCGCCATCGTTCGACCAGGTGTCGATTGAGGGGACACGGTTGAACAGATTCAGGAGCTCGGTGGCAGCGTGCTTGGCTTTGCCCATGTCTGGAGCGAATGAGAAGACGGTGCCGGCAGACTGAGAGCCAAAAATTACAGACGAAAAGCAAACAAAGAACTGGAAAAGACCCAACTCGCCTCGCGCCAGGAGCGTTCCTCCCCACCAGAAGCCGAGAGCAGTGCAGCAGAAGATGAGCGACTGAGACAAGGCGTAAAGAACAGAAGACTTGAGCACAGACCTCAGACTCCTTCTACCCTGGTCGACGATTTGTTCGTGATACTGGTCCCAGACATCTTGTTCTCGTGTAAGAGATGCAACGGTGCGAATGGCGGCAGTAGCTTCGCAAGCAAAACTTGCAGACTTCTCGTAGACCTTCTTTGATCTATGCTCGAACCTCGCGAGAAGCCAGAAGCGAAAGAAACCGCATGCCAGGAGGACTGGGACTGTAGCAATACAGACGATAGCTAGTTTCCAAGCTATGGCGAGACTCAACGCAAATGCGCCAATCAAGGTGGACACGGAATTGAGTATCGTTCCAAGAGTAGCACCACTGAGACCGGCCAAGCTTGTAGTCTGTGTCGAAAGAGTTGAAGTCAAAGCACCAGCGGTATTTTCTTCCCTGTCGAAATAGCCAATATCTTGTCGTAGCATTGTTCTGAATGCCTTGTCTCGTACCCTGTGTATCAGTTTTTCTGAACAATATCCAAAGGTAGACATGTTCAGTGTCCAAGAGAGGAACATGACGAAAGCGAGCATGAGATACATGGCAGCCCAGAAATTCACATCGCTCCGGAGTTGGTCATATTGGTTTGGAGGATACGACAGAGATACGATAGCTTTAGAGAAGAAGACTGCCTGGACAGGATTGCCACCTCCTGCAATTGCTGCCATGACGAGACCGAAAGCCATGAGATGCCATTCTGAGCGATTGAAACTCCAGATGAACTTGATGATAGTCCAAAGTGAATAAGTCTGCTCCTTGTCGCCTGGGCGCTTCTGCAGCGCAATCTCTGATTGTGACATTGCGGACTTTGATTTCTTCAATCGAAGAGCTACGTCTTCTTCTGCTTCCTCGTATCCACGGCTCTTAGATCTTGACCGAGACAGATTCAACTCTATCTTTTCTTTCTCGTCAGTTGAGCTGGCAGAGTCTTCCTCTTCTTCGGTGAGCTCTGTCTCGGTTTTGGCTGCGATTCTCTGAGCCTCGACCAAATTGTAATAGGCATTCTTCTTTTCGAGGAGGTCATCATGCAGGCCCTGCTCGACGATCCTTCCTCGGGACATGACGACAATGTTATCGGCATTCTTGATGGTTGATAGACGGTGGGCAATGACGATTGTTGTCCGGCCTTCTGCAGCTTTGTCCAAGGCAGCCTGGACGACACCTTCACTTTTCGTATCGAGTGCAGATGTTGCTTCGTCTAGAAGCAGAATTCGTGGATTGCTGACAACAGCTCGGGCAATCGCGATCCTCTGCTTCTGCCCCCCAGACATGAGGAAGCCTCTTTCTCCGACATTCGTCTCGTAGCCTTCTGGAAGCGCGGTAATGAAATCGTGAGCGTTACACATCTTCGCAGCGTCATGTACGAGCTCAGTAACCTTTTCATCGTCAAGATGCTCGTGTTCTGTACCGATCAGACCGTGCTTGATGTTCTTGAAGACAGTAGTCGCGAATAGGACAGGCTCTTGCTGAACGAGAGCGACTTGGCGACGAAGCCATCGGACATTCAGGTCTTTCATATTAATGCCATCAAGGTATACCTCGCCGCCGACAGGATCGTAGAAGCGTTCCACCAGGCCTACAATTGTGCTCTTGCCAGATCCAGAAGCGCCGACCAGGGCTGTTGTCTTGCCAGCCGGGACCATTAGACTAACATCCTCCATAACAACAACTTCTGGTCGGGAAGGGTATATGTGCTTGATGTTTCGGAGTTCAACAGTGCCTTCGACAGATTCAGGGATGAGACCTTCGTTCAGTGTACCGTCGATTGGAGAAACACGGTCGATAGTCGAAAAAATCTTCGCAGCGGCGGCAGTAGCAGTGGAAAATGATTTGATCCATGGGCCAACATTGCCAAGAGAAAATGCGCCGATCATGATGGCCAGAAGAATGGTAATGACGGACGACAAGTTCATTTCGCCAGCCACGAGGAAGCGAGAACCCTGCCAGAAGGACAGCCCATAGTTCAGGTAGATGATACACATCATGCTCCCAAGCATGCATGCGAGCGTAATGGACATTTTCCTAGCCCACTTCTCCGCAACACCCAGATGCTCGTCGTACTGCTTAGCCAGCTTATCCTGAGTTCCGAAGGCAGAGGCATTTCGAATAGAGCTTAGCACTTCTTCTGCAATCGTTCCACCAGCCGCATAAGACGAAAGAGACTGCTTGTTGTACTTTAGAATGAAAGTTGAGCCAGCGCCCATGACAGTCACAATGGCCACAACAACCGAGGTCAGGATCAGAGTGAGTTTCCAGTATTTCACGAAACCGATGACAAAGGCAGCGACGAAAGTTGCTATAGCATTCAGCGTCAATCCGACTTTTTCAGACATGCCCTCCTGAACAAGATTAGAATCGGCCGTAATCCTGGTGGTGATCTCTCCGGCTCCCAATTTGTCGAAGTAGCCAATGTTTTGACGAAGAATAGCGGCAAGATAGGCTTCTCGCACTTTGCCAGACATGTGCTCGCCGGTGTATAAATATCCAACGGTGTAAATGTAAGTGAGTATAAACTCGCCAATGGACAGGTAGACGAAATACAACGTGTATGTAGATAAGCTATCCTGAAAGGCTGACACAGGAGTGGTGCCCTGGAAAAAGCCCTGGAAGGTACCGGCGAGTTGGCCGAAAATGACGGTCATCAGGGGCATCAGAGCGCCAGCAGCGATGGCGCAGAAGGCGGCGATGCTCAAAATGATGAGGTCCATCCTCGTGGCATAGCGATACAGTGTGAAATACGTCACTTTGACGTCTGGAGTGACAAGCTGGCGCCGGAGAACATGCTGTTCATCTACTGGTAGCTTTTCCAAAGCATCTTCGGTCTCGCTGTCGATGGGCTTGACGACAGAGGAATCTGCCTTGCTGAGGTCGAGAGTCTGCATCCCATCTGCAGGCACACCTTCGACAGGCATAGGGGCTTGAGCGGCAGCGACCTTTTCTTGATCTTGCACGACATGTTGACTGGAGTCGCTGCTGTGCCTGTCGATGGTGTTCTTATCGGGTGCAGACATAGCTGGGTGCACACTGCAGCGCCTCGGAGAAAAAGAAAAGTTAAAGAATCCGGGGAGGATCGGCCGTCTACCTCCCAGTCCTTGCCAGCGCCGTCAGTATTAGTCGCGATAATTAAGAAGACGACGAGATGCGAGCGCGAGATATAAAGATGTCGCGAACGAAGGCGAGAAGGCGAAAAAGCAAGCCGCGAGTCAATGCGATCGGCAAAGCAGTTATACGCGCTTAGGCTGGTTGAGGTAGGTGAAAAGCAGCCAGGGAGGCGAATAGTAAATGGCGATGACCGAGGCACGTGTGACAAGTCGTGAAACTGCCTTTTCGAGAGAGCAGCAGTCAAAAGGGAGAGGAGAAGACTGGAGTGACAGAAGGCTGTATGTATATGGAAGTGCGGTAAGGCGAGTTGGAGAGGCGACGGGTGCATACGATGTATACGACGACACGGCTGTATAGGATACGATGCGATATAACCAAAACCAAACTAGTCTAGATTACCTGCGTAGGAATCATTCATCTCGTACACGAGTCGGCACGCGGGAACAAAGATGGATCGGAGTTCTGCGCTGCGGACGGACCAACATAATACCTATTCGATTAATTGGTTTTAGCATGTTTACGAAGTTCAACAGGCCCAATCTCAGCCTCCAGTGTCCACTTTGCAGCACTTCATCTCACTCTTCTGGCTAAAAGACCGCTGCCCTTACGCGTAATGGACTATGCATCCAAGCTATCCATGCCTTGCTGCCTGATATTAGTAATACGCTAAAAGAAGGTTGTCCCGCTCGGCTCGGCAACTTCTCATCCGTTGATTGGGCTTTCGAGAGAGTATAGACAATAATACACTTCAGACTCCACATTCCAGACCTTCAAGTCCAGACACTAAATTTCATGGCAACTTGATCAAAAACTCCGCTCTCGAGCTATGTTCGGGTGCTTCGCTTCGCTTCTCTCAGCGGCCAATGACTCACTATGATCTAGCATGCATGCTGCTGCGTGGGTCTGCATCTCGTCCCGTTCGTCTGATCCACTGTGCTACTGTCCACGACTGTCATGTAATGCATACGACGAACTGTCTCCTTCCGAGCATCTATGCATACCATGATACCATGAATGTGGATGCCTAGCAGGCGGGATCGACGTGCCCATTCATCTATCCTGGAATACGGCTGATTAGCTACTGAGCCACGTAAGCGCTACACACCATCACGAACATCGTTGCATGAACGTTGAGACTTGCTGCCTGTTATCGTCGCCGCTTACCCCTCCATCAGAGTCGGTGTCTCTATCCATCCATCCGAAAGAGCACGGACAACTTTCGTCGGATTTGGCACACCGGCGTCCGGAACCCGCGCCATGACGACCGCCGACGTTTCGTCCGTCTGCTCTGGCGTGGTTCCCTGTAAGATCAAAGAGATTCCCATATATTGCGTGTGATTGATTCATTATCTCTTCTTATAATTGTGACGGAGCTGCCAAAAGCCAACCGAGTCCAGTACTCCCGTGGCGTCCACCATCTCCACTCAGTTCCAGTAGCTTCTGTTCCTCGTCGGAAATGGGATATCATCCTCCACCGTCTCGAGAATGATCTCCTCCTCACCGCCCCGCGTTGCGTTCTTCTTCGCTTTCTTGGTCTTCTTCTTACCCACGCCCGGCACATCCTGCCCGACTGCACCTGCTCCGTTGTTCGCGTCTTTCTGCCCTGTTCCACCCGCCGCAATCTTCTTCTGTCGTTCCGTCTCCGTGTATTCCTTCCTAGCTGCCTCGATCTCGGTCTGCATTTCCGTACTTTTGGCCTCTAGTTCCGCCTCCAGCTTGCGAGGGTCAATCAGGTCCTCCTCCCTGCCATCGCTTTCGCGTAGATACTTCTCGATATCGAGCGAGGTCTTGACCTGTCCGACAAGTGCTGCTCGGACGAGTGAAGGATTTGCTCGCTCCTCGCGTGTGAATTTGCGTTTGATGTTCCGACGTGTGCGCCCTGGAAACATCTTTGATATCATTCCAAAATCCGTACCAAACATCCCCAATGCTTCGTAAAATTTCGTGTCGTCCTCCACTCCCCATCGATCGTTGGGCGTGGGCCGTCGATCATTCGGATCTCGCTTGTGATCGAACATGAACGAATGTTGGTTTATCTGCGTCGTGAGGTCGTCTTCCTCAACCACATCGAGAATTTCCTCGTCGCGTGTCGCAGTTGCCCGCTGGTTGATTACAGTGCTTGCTTCATCAAGCACGAACCTGCCGTCGGCCAATATCCGAAATTGCGGTCCTCTTGTGGTTGTGCTGGATATAAAGTTATCTTCAGCATCGTCACCACCTTCTGCACCATCTTCACTGCCTGCTCCTGTCTGTTCTTGTTCCTGCGCAGGACGTGGTGCGCTAGCTGGGGGAAACTGCATGCGTTCTTTGCGCTTGCGCTTGACGTCGTCCCAGTCGATCTTGCGCATAGCTCTCTCTCTTGTGGAAACTTCACCTTCTCTTCTGTCAACGCAGATATCAGTCATAGTCGTAGAATATACATCAACACGTTTATTCTCCGCATCTTCGGGTGTGGGCGATCGAATCTTCCGTCTGCGCTGATTTTTGACCGGACGTGTGGTCGAGTTATCTACCTCGTCGTTTTCCAACGCAGTAGTTCCGTCTTCTTCTTCATTTATCGTTGCACTCCGATTATCGTTGCCGCTTGTACGTGCAACACTCTGTGATGACTCCTGGTCTGGCGATACCACTGCATCTCCATCTGTAGGAGGCGTGTTTGGTGAGACATCTTTGGGTTTCCGCGTTGTACCTTTATCTTTCCGCACTTTACGTGGCTTTTTGACCGGCGGAGCCGTACCTGACGCTGACGCTGTTCCATCTGTAACTACGTTGCCGACACGTTTTCGCTTTCCCTTACTGCGAGTAACTACGAGCTCTTCTCCAGCGTTGTCATTCACTGATATGGGCACATCTCTGCTGCTGTTATTTGGCTCATTGTTCTCGTTATTGGTGGCGGCGTGACGCTGGACTGATCGGGTTGCAGTGCTAGCTTCGTCTAAGGATGGTGTTTCAGATACCACAGATTCGCTGGGCGCAGGAGTCGAGAGTTGGTAAGATGCTGGTCCAGTTGTCTGGATTGCAGATGAAAGTGATCTTGTCGTCTCTATTACGGTATGTTGTGTTGGATCCGGTAGCACTGTGAGTCTAGAGACGGATTCGCTTGCATCCTCTTGAGAATCTTCGTTCGGTGCACTAGGTAATTGTTGTAAAGCTGAAGAACTAGCTTCTGCCGCTGGCGTGGGAATGGATTCGTCTGCATTCTTGCTGATAGGTTCTTTCGACGTGGACGTAACCTGGTTCTCTCCACTAGGTAGTTGTGGGTCGTTGGTGGGTGCTTGAGGTGTAGACTCTTGAGGTGCTTTCCGTCGAGCGAAAGCTTTCGGCGCAACAGATTTCTTACCGGACTTATCTGTAGCGGAGTTAGAACCTGACCTGGACGTTCGAGTGCGAGATGTAGGTACGTACTGACTCTCGAACTACCGTACAACATGGCGGACCTCAGGCGCACATGCGCAGACGGTCATAATCGAGAATTTTAAGCTTCCAGAAATCGCGCGATGGTGAAGCAGTCCTCGATCAACCGTCAATCCAGTGTCTCGGACACGCGAGAATGCTGCGTCTTCAATTCGTGAACGCCCCACTAGTTATCGCGTTGACTAGTCGCGCACTGACATTTAGGCCAAGATCTGTCACGTGGCTAAAGGAGAAACCGGCGCCGCGATCTCAACTCACCTCCTACACGCCTCGACACCTTCAAGTCTACAAACTCTGCCCACATTCATTCGCGCCGCCTTGTTCTCTGCACCCATGTCTCACGCTTGACCTTCAATCACTTTACTCATCCCGACTGTTTTGCAAGGCTATATGGTTCGTCTGCGCAGGTACACAGCCTTGACTTACGTTTCCCATCCTCATTCTGCTCATGAGTCTCGACGTCCACACTGTCGCAGCCCCATCACTTGGCACTGTCAAGATGGAGGACCGCAAACGCTCCATGGTGCCCGAGCACGATGAGCTGGCTCCTCCCGCAAAGAGACAGGCGATGAGTAACAACGCGAATGGCACGAAAACCCACCCGGACGCTGATCTGCCTTGGAAAGAAGATCTTGAGGTACCTTAAAAAGACAGCCCACCCTCAGACCGCGACGCACCTAACTTTGTTGCTACAGAACTTTCAAAAAGATGCCATCCTTCGCCAGCTCCGCGAGTACAAAAGAGAAAAGCAAACATGCGAGTCTCAGATCGCTGAGATGGAGAAGAAAATGACATATCACGACGACCATTTGCGTGTGGTTGACTCATGGTTCAATCAGGTAAATATCCTTTCTACGCGTATAGACACAAGATCTCTAACAGAATGAAAGCTCCTCGATGAGATCAGACTCATGGTCAACGACATTGTCGTGACACGACCACTTCAGCCTAGTAAGCTCCGCACATCTCGAAGTGTTCAGATCCGCTACTTACGCAATATAGATGATGCGCTGTTCCCACCATCGCTGTTATTTTCAGACTCAGAGAAGTTTCAAGAACACTTGTCAGACCGTTCTCAAAAGATCAGAAGCGTCTTGTCAGATCTACTCTCCAAGTCACCTGGTGATGCAAATGCTGAGAAGCTGCAAGAACAATTGTCCAAGCTTCTTGCGCAGGAGAAGGTTACCATTTCCGAGCTGCATCGCGTGACTACGGAGAAAGATCAGTTGATTGAGCGTCTGGAGAAGGCTTCGTACCGATATATGGTGGCGGAGAAGAAGCTAGACCGTGCTAAAAGTCAAGCAGTCGCTAAAATTGAACGACAGGCAATGCAAGGTGCGACCGCAGCGCAGAGCCACGAAGAGCCAAAGGATGTCAAGAAAGAGTCGACAGAGGTCAACGGTACCACGGTCCAAGCTCCCGTTAGCGAAGAGTTGTTGTCGGCAAAGAAAGAGGCAGAGGCCATTGCATTGAAGCGCAAGGAGCAGCTAGACAAACTCGATGCGGAGAACCAGAAACTGACCGCCGAATTGACGCAACTAAAGGTGAGGCTTAGCGGGCTCTCGGACGAAGATTATTCCAAGACAGAGCTGTTCAAAGGCATGAAGTCGCAGTATGACGAAGTGATACGACGCATCAATGACCTGACCGCGGTCAATAACACCTTGCGTGAGGAAGCACAAAAACTGCAGCAGGAGAGGACACAGTACCGCATCCAGGTTGATGAGGAGACTCGGGTCAGCATACAAAACTCCGAAACGCAACTTTCAAAGGCGGAAACAGATCTCAGTCGAATCCGAAACTCACGAGATGAATATCTTGCTGATGTCACTATCCGGAAAGCTGCAGCCGAGGAGCATAAGACATCGTTTGGACAGATCCAAGACTTGGCAAAAGCCAGCGACGACAGAATCAAGGCCTTGGAACTGGAGGTCGAACGCCTCAAGGTCCAGATTGGCGAGCAACAAGCTTCTGGAGAGCGTGCGGATCTGGAGCAGATGGATGCTGATCAGCTACGTGGCAAGATCGTTAATCTCGAAAAGGAATATGCTCTCGTCTTGGAAGAAATGCCGTCGCTGGAAGTCGCATACAAGAAGGCGCAAGCGATTGCATCCAAAAAGACGGCTGAACTTGTTGCCTGGGAAGAGCAGATTGCAAGGCTGAATGCGGAGAAAGCAAAGGCAGATCAGAAGTTCTTTGGCGCTATGAAGGCAAAGGAGGCACGTGAGCAAGAGTCGAGGCTTTTGCGAGCCCAGAATCTCAAGAGCGCGGAGATAATCACCCAACTGAAAGAGGCCGAGACGAGCAGTCGAAACCTTGCGGTGAACCTTGAGAAGCAGCTCACAGAAACCAAGGAAGCAGTCAATTCAACAACTAGCCAGGTTCGCACGACGCAAGCAACCATGACTAAACATCTCTCGGTGGCCGAAGGTTTCGTGTCTCAGATAGCAGAGCTGAAGAAGGTCGTGTCCTCCAAAGACGCTACATGTACGGCGGCCTGCCAGGCACAGCGGGAGGCCGAGGTCAAGATTGAGCAGCTTCAAATACAAGTGGACGACTCGAACAAACAGATTGAAGAGTGGAAAGCACGGAGCCAGGGGAAGCAGACAGATACAGAAGGACAGTTGCGGGTGAGTTGTCTTGAAGTCACCAGTTTGTGTGCCTATGCTAAATCCCTGACAGCAAATGGTCCTGTGTACGATCTGCCGGCGAAACTGGAAGAACACATGCATCAAGCTCTGTGGACACGTCTTTTGCCAAGAGTGTGTGGATGAGCGCGTACAGTCTCGGTCACGGAAGTGTCCTGGGTGCGGCAAATCCTTTGGAGCGAACGACACCATGCGCGTGCACTTGACCTGAGGCTTTCTCAGCTTGTGCAAAAAGAGAAGATCAAACACCCTGTACAACACCCTGCGATGACACCAATCCAGTTGTTTCGTCGATGAGCTTCAATCGTTGATGGCTTAGTTTTTGGGGGCCACGGCAGACGGACCTGTCTGGCACACACACAGAGAGAGAGACAAACGTGCGCGATAGATTACCAGCGCCGCCAACGCTGTGCATTCTCCATTTCCTGGAGCATAGGCCGTTGTCGTTTTTGGCGGAATTATCAGCTTCTGCGCCGTGGTGGGTGCATTGGTTTCGCGCTTCTTGCTTTTTTCTTCGTTCTTTTAAGTGTATTATATGAGGGGCCATATTGCAGTGACTTTGGGGGGGGGGGGTTTATTGGGTGGGTGCTGTCTGTAGGGAGCAATCGAAGAATCGAAGTCGAACCGGACGATGGATGGGACAAATGCCGCGCTACGGAGGAGAAGAAGCGAACCGCGATCACGTTTGATATGTCCATATAGTACAGTACAGTACAGTAGCAGCTTGATTGTATGCTACAGAGCAGGTCTGCGGTGCGTGGCATGGCATGGCATGGCATTGTGGTAGTCGTAGTGGTAGTATTAGTAGTAGTATTATATTTGAAGACTATCCGCGTGCGTTGCGTTTTATTCTGCTCCTGTATACCGTTAACGACACGGGACATCAGCTACAAACAGACAGAACATGTCAATCAACCGCTCTGGTACAATAAAGAAAACTATCTAAACTGATTCGAGCATGCCTCGCCTTTGTATCTTTGTCCTACATAACGCTCCCCCTCAACAACACCAACCCCAGCTTCAATCTTCCGAACTCTGAACTGGACCTCGAACACCTAGGCCATAAACAACAACCACTTGATTCTTCTGGTCTACCTCCATGTGATCAACAAACGATACAGGCCGGATACACTACTTACTACCGGTACTCCTCTCTCTCTCTCTCTCTCTCTCTCTCTCTCTCTCTCTCTCTCTCTCTCTGATGATCGTGATATACTAAGCTACAGGCGTGCTAGGTATGGGGGGAGTGGTGTTGGGGCGTGGTACGGGGGAGTGGTATAGGGGATAGTGCATGAGTGCCAGCATACACAAGGACTAGCACCAACACGCAGCAACATACCATCCAGATCCAAATAACGGATGTAAAATATGGATACGGGGGGAATGGATAAGAGGATATGGTAATAGAAGACTACGGAATAGTACAACGGCGAGAAAGAGCATATTAAGGCGGTGATGAAAGGATAGGAAAGGAATTGCATTCCAAAAAAACAAACGACTGCTTCGGGGGGTATCTAGTAATAGTACAAGGAGACAGACAGACAGACAGACAGACAGACAGACAGACAGACAGACAGACCCACGAACAGACAGACAACTACCAAGTAAACCAAGCAGCGTCTGGAAGCGATGGAAGGATAGGATAGGATAGGATAGGAGAGTATCGAATAGGACAAGACAAGACAAGACAACACACCCACCAAAAAGCACGAACACAAACACAACAATCACCAAGCTCACAAAAACAACCCCTCTTCCCCCCCAAGAAAACGAGCACGACAAAGAAGTGTATGTGTATGGTATGGTATGTGTATGATATGCATGCATGTATACATGTACGTCCATACAAATCGATCATTCATTCATTCATTCATCCTTTCTTTCACTTTCACAATCACATTCACAAACAGACTCATTTTTTTTTTTGGTAAATTCATCCTTTGCAATTTATAAAAATATAAACATACAAAGTTTCCTTCCTTTCCTTCTCTCCTTCTTGTCTTCTCTCTCCTTCTGGATTCAGCGATTCAGTGATGCAATGATTCAGTTACTTCAGATCCAGGCCACGCTTCTCTGTGAGCACATACACACTTCCACACACACACAGACACACCCACACCCACACCCACCCACCTCATCCGCCAGCTGTTCAAAGTTACGCTAATGTAACCACCAGACCTGAACCGGGCGTACGCGCGCGCGTGCATGCATGTGTGTTTTGTGTGTGTGTGTAAAGTGACCAAAAAAAAAGACAAAAGATCAAAAGACGTTTGAAAAAAACAGGGCGCCAGTGGTATGCGTTTAAAGCTTCTTGCCCTTAGTTGTAACCCCAACTCACTCACTCACTCATTCACTCCGCCACTATCAAAACCATGCTTGCAAACTCGAGACCCCCTTTTCTACTCGGGAGGACACAATACAGTAGAGTGTTGTTGCGCAAGATCAGTTGGTTAGTTACTTGGTGGTCGCTTTCGAAAATGTGTTGTTCCCTTTGCTCTTTCTCTCTGCAGATATTTGCAAGAGTTGCTGTAGAACTTTGGCGGCGCAAAGTGTGTGTGTGTGTGTGCGCCGGATCGTCTCTCGCCAAAAGGGAATCTCTAAAAGACATGCCAGTACCAGGACGCCGGGGAGAATCGCACGAACGCTGTGTGTGCAAATAACGTGTTACAAGAAGTGTGTGTGTTTGTTTGTATTTGTTTAGAGAGCCGCTGTATATCGGGCTTCATAGGGGACAGTCGCATCATCCTGATCTGATGTTAGGCGATTGGTCTGGCCTGGTAGCATATGGACTACTTACGCCCAGATGTCATCGGCGTCGCGGCACCCGAGGCCTGCGCCGTGCTTTGCCCATCAGCGCTCGTTCCGTCTTCGTAGTTCTGGAACTCTGGGAACTGCTCCGTCTCCTCGCGCAAGCGCTGGTACAGTGTCGACTCAATGTTATTGGCGTCGTTGTACAGCCAGCTGCCCTCTTCGTTGTACGTCCGGCAATTGTTGCAGAGCGTCTTGATGTCTGCGACAAACTCCTTCAAGCTCTGGTAGTGCTTCTTGTTGATCTTCTTCTGCACGTCGTTCATGCAGATGGGCTTCTTGATGATCTGGTAGTAGTCCGGGTAGTCGTTACGGTCTGGTAGCTCGATGAACAAGTCGATGACGCCGCGCGGAAGATCGCCGGGCTGGCCTTGCTCTTCGAGATTGATCAGTGCCTCGTAGACTTTCTCGAGAATGTCCTGGATGTTGTCGCGGTCCTTTGGAGACAGTGTCTCTACGATCTTTGCTTGCGCGGCACCGCGGCCTCGCTTCTTGGGCGGAGCAACGACGTCACCATCGTCAAGAGAGGCATCATCCGCATTTCGCTTACCAGCCTTCTTGTTGCGCCCTCGCTTCTTGGGAGGAGGTGACTCTGACGAATCACGCGAAGGCGCCGGGGAATCCTTCCCGACCCCAGATTGTCTCTGCAGCTTCCGAGCCATCCTCGCCTCCTTGCGGGCCACGGCAGCTTCAATCGAGTCCTCATCGTTGTCAACAGCCTCCAGCCATTGCTCTTCGGTAAGACCATCATCATACTTGACGCGTGTACGTTCACGAGCGCCACGACCGATTGGCTCTTCAATCTCTTCAACAACGGGCACGTCATCAGTGAGATAGATTTCCGGTAACTCGGCCTCGCTCATCAGACGCGGATATTTCTGGGTTGGACCATATTCATCCTTTGCCGCTCGGTCTCTGTCCATCTGTTGGAAGATCTCCAGCTCTTTGTCAGATCGCATCATGATCAAGTTCAGGTCGTCATCGTCCTGCTCGTCTTCTTCCATATTCTCAGCCGCTTCGACAGACTCCAACATGACCCTGAGCATGCTATCACGCTCTTCGTTCGTCGATTTGTTGTCGAATTTACCGGCTTGGATGACCTTGCCGTCCATGTCGAGCTTGAAGTTTGCTCTCTCGAGAATCTTCTCTTCCACCGAGTTTGACGTAATCAGTCGCAAGATGCGCACCTCATTCTTCTGTCCGATACGGTGAGCACGATCCTGGGCCTGCAAATCCTGGTGAGGATTCCAGTCCGAGTCGTAGATGATGACGGTGTCAGCAGTCTGCAAGTTCAAGCCAAGACCACCGGCACGGGTAGACAGCAGGAAGATAAAGTACTCGGAGCCCGGTGCGTTGAACACGCGTAGCAATTCTGAACGGTCATCCGACTTTGTCGAACCGTCCAAGCGGAGATACTTGATGCCTCTGAGGCGCAGGAAATCTTCCATAATGTTCATGATCTGTGTCATTTGGAAGAACATCAGGACTCTGTGACCAGTCGCGTAAAACTTGGGAAGAACCCTGTCCAGGAGCTCGAATTTACCAGCCGTTCTCCACAAAGAGTCGTTGGTTCCTCTCGTTGGGTTGACCTGGTCCTCCACCTCCTCGAATACGAACGGATGGTTGCACACTTTTCGCATCTGCATCAACATGTTGCTGAGACCGCGCATACCCGTCTTGCCACCTTTGCCGTCGCTGACCATAAGCTTGTTGGTGGTCGTAAGTTGAGTGTAGAGCTTCTTCTGCAGGGAGGACATGTTGCACTTGATGACTCGTTCTTGCTTATCGGGAAGATCCTTCTCGACATCCTTCTTCAGACGACGGAGCAAGAATGGCCTGAGGACCTTATGCAGACGACGAATCACAAGCAACGACTCTTCTTCAGTCAACTCCATCTTATCCTGACCACCCGTGTTCGCAAACGGGGTATTGAACCATTCGTCAAACGACTTGACCGACTTGAAGATGGTGGGCAGGACGAAGTTAAGAAGCGCCCAAAGTTCAGGAAGATTGTTCTGGAGCGGTGTACCAGTCAGGATAATGCGGTACTTTGTCACGTAGTATTGCGTGATTGTACTGCTCAATTTCGAGTTCGCGTTCTTCATACGATGACCTTCGTCGACAATCATATGCAGCCATTTGATTTTACTCAGCACAGGCCGGTCTTTGATGATGAATTCGTAAGTCGTCAGGAGGACCTGGAATTGGCCGTACCGAATCTGAGCTTGTTGCGTTTTACGCTGGGCGGGAGGACCCTTGTAGACGATGCGCGTCACGCTAGGAGCCCACTTTTCAAACTCGTTGTTCCAATTGGTGAGCGTACTTAGAGGTACAACGACCAGGTACGGCCCAGCCTGCTGTTTCTTCTCGATGAGGTACGTTATCAGTGAAATCGTCTGGATCGTCTTTCCCAGACCCATCTCGTCGGCAAGAATACCGTTGAGATTGTTGTTGTACAGAGACAACATCCATTGCAGACCTTTGAGTTGATACTCCTTCAGAGTGCCACCGACGAGGTTAGTGGATTGCGCGACGACATCTTCCTTGATCTTGTGGGCAACCTCATAGTAGTCGACCTTGGCGGCCTTGTCTTCGTCGTCCTCATCGTCATCTTCTTCCGAAGAGCTATCATCCGCGGCAGCACCTCCGTAGCGGTTTGCGGTGCTCCGTTGCTGGGCCTTGACGGAAGAGGCAAGTTCTTTCAAGAAACCATCGGTCTGCTTAAGCAGATGGGAGATACGAGTGTCCTTGGCTTGACCAAGCAGTCTCAGATAAGTCTCCTCGTCGTTGGCTTTGAGGGCCTGCAGACGCTGTTTCGCAGTGCGCTCCACACGTTTCTGCTCTTCCTTCTCGATAGTCTGGTGGGTCTGCAGCATTGTGCGACCCAGCTTCTGCAGCCGCGCCCGATGGTCAAGGCCGGCCTTGTGAACGTCTTGACTTTGGCGCAAGACGGAGTCCAAGTAGTCGGTGTGCTTCTTCCTTTCCTTGTTCTCCCGGACCTCGCGCTGTTGCTTCTCGAGCTTCTCGGTGATACGCGCCTCTCTGAGGGACTGCTTCTTGATGCGGCGGTAGTTTGCACGATTGGCAGTCATCGCCAAATTATCAGCAGCGATCATCTCGCGTGCAATAGATTGACGAAGCGCCTTCTGTTTCGATAACAGGCGCAGCTTCTTGTACTCGATAAGGGTCTTGAGTTTGAGAGAGCCAGGATCAGTGGGGGCGTCGCTTTTGCTCGTGTCCCACACGCCGATATTGGCCGGCAATTTCTCCAGCTCGCTGAGACGGTTCTGAATACGATTAAAGACTATGTTCTCCCGTTCTTCCCGTATCCGATCGACATCCACTCCGGTTGGCATGATGCTCGGAATGATCGGCCTCTTATCCCGCCTGGAATGAGCGGCATAGTTGACTGTTCGCGGAAGGAGCGCCCAAGGCGAGGTGAATGTCTCGTAGGGTTTGTGATCCAGGGATGCTGAGGCCGACGCGTCTTTAGCTGGCGACCTGGTGGACTCTCCAGTTTCGGAACGGGAATGCTCTGCGTGCACCTCTGGTAAAGAAGCAATTTTCTTGGAGGGAAACAGGGCTTGCTGCATGTTGGGCGCCAGCGGCAAGCCCTTGGAGAGTCTTTTGAAGGCAGCAATCTGGTTGCGAAGGGTGAAGAGCTGCTCCTGGCTGAAGACGGTGCTGCTAGTGCTTCCGGGTCCAGATTTGGCATCAGTACCAGCGGCAGGCGACTGCTGACCTGGAGCCTGGGACGAGGCAGGAACAGACGTCGAGACGGGCGGTGGAATTTTACTTTCGGTGGGAGGGGCGCTGGTCCCATTGGAAGAAGGGGGCATATGGCTAGAGCCATTGAGCTGCTGTGGTTGCGAGACTTGGGACTGTGGCTGGACAGGAAAGCCCTGCTGGGTGTGTTGCTGCTGTTGCATCTGTTGCATCATCTCGGCGCGTTTACGCTGCATTGCCTGCTGGCTCTGTAATCGCTGAAGGAAAGTGCGTGTCTTTATAAAGTCTGGATCGTTCTCGGGAGTCCCGTTATTCTTCATCGTCTGATATTTCTAGTGCATATGTCAGTAATGGTTTCGCGCGCAAACATGAAAGTATCCAATGGGGAGCGCATGTTTTCTCAGCACGTCGTACAGTCGGGGTATGGCTGCGCTCCGACCTTGAACATTTCTAGAAGTTTGACAATGCCGGGAAAGAAAACCAAGTGGCGGCTTAGCAAAACAACAAAACAGTTCCTACCCATCGCGCGCGCAGACATCGTCCCAGAAACATAAAAAGCCATACGCGTGAAGGGAATAGACAGCGTATTGACATACCATAAACATCTGCTGGACAGCCTCCTTGGTCATGCCCTGAGGCCCACCCATGGCTCCCTGCGGAGGCATGTGGTTCGTAGGCTGTACAGAAGCCATGCTGTAACGAGCACTGTTGACAAGTCTCCTACTTCCTTCACACAGCCCTCAATGCGAATGCGCGCGTTGTGTGCTTGTGCTTGTGTCTGTGTACGTGTGTGAACGCGAAAGAAGGCCCCGGTGCACTATGAGTGAAAAGTGTGCGTGAATGTCATTGACCAGGCGCGCGTGAGCGGGAGGATGGGGATGACGGTAGGGTGCGAGGGAGGACGCTGGACAGCGGCCAGGGAAGTCCGAGTGAATTGAGAGATGCGACGAGAAAAGTTGGAGATGGGGTCGTGCGGTGATGCGAGAAGCGGGTTCGCGCGTTGATTGAGTCGGCGGACGGTTGCGAGGCTGACGGGACAGGGAGAGAAAAGGGTTTAAAAAATGAAGGGCAGAGAAGAGGGATGCGCGACGACGACGCGTCGAAAGGAAGAGGTGAAGAGGTGAAGCCGGGCGGTCAAAGGCGGTATTGAGGATGGAGATGGGCAAGCGATGGTGGGTAGTGGTTTTGTCGCTGGCGGTGACCTGACGGAGCGTGTGAGATTGTGAGGAGCCAGGAGGAACACTGGCAGGACGGGCGGGCGGCCCAAGTCGGATTACTAAGGGGGGCCTCACGTGAGCGCACATTGTGGGCAAGTGATATTCTACAGGAGCGGTTTGCAAGAAGAGTTTTGAATTGCAGTCTGGTGCTGAATGGGATATCTAACAGTCTCGTCGTGCAAGCAGTGAGTGGGAGCGGAGCACATTGTACAGATGGACCATTAATAGCGCGCGTGTCAGCCCTGGGCCTGGCGATGCAATGGCAGAGGTAGAGAGGCAGAGGCAAAGGGGAGACTAAATGGCTAAAAGACTAAAACGCTGGCCAAGTTGTATAGTAAGCTGCCCATTGGTTCATCTCCCGTCCGTCACACGTCTCATTTGCCCGTCTGGAGGCCCTGGTCGTGTGTTTATAGACGTGTTATAGGTAGCAATATAGAGAGTATAGTACTGCGCTGGCGGTGATGTGATGCCGGGTAGGGCGCATCACGTGATATGTAGTCAGTACATAGTGCCGAAAGTCTTGCTATCGCCAGTCACGATCTATAGCTGCTTAGTCTTTGCATCTTGAGCATATATTATAGACCAAAGACTCGATTCGATACCTCACAGGCACAAATCGCTGCATCATGCGTATGATCGCGTCCCGCTTCGTACACACGTCCCGATGTAGCTAGCGCACTTCTCGGCTGAACAGTGGGTACACTCATAGGGCTGAACTAGCGCCCTTCCGTACAATCTGCTCTATACGCATCCAAACTCCAAAAACTATACTACACTCTCAATCCACTCCCTCCTACACACACGCACACACGCACACACATCATGGCCGACCTCGACACCCACCCAGCACCCTCACCACCACCACAAGCCCCCACCATCATCCCCCAATCCACGACCTCGCCTCTTCCCTCCGCCGTCGAAACCTCCTCAACCGCCCTCACAACCACCAACACAGCCGACAAAAAGATAATCAAAAAGATAATCAAAAAGAAACGCCGCCCAGCCAGACCCCAAGTCGACGCCACAACCTTCAAATCCGAGCCCCCACCGCAAACCGGCACCATCTTCAACGTCTGGTACAACAAATGGTCCGGCGGCGACCGCGAAGACAAATACCTCTCCAAAACCGCCGCGCCCTCGCGCTGCTCCGTCGCCCGCGACAGTGGGTACACCCGCGCCGACAAGATCCCCGGCAGCTACTTCTGCCTCTTCTTCGCGCGCGGCTTGTGCCCGCGCGGCCACGAGTGCGAGTATCTGCACCGCCTGCCGACGGTGACGGACGTGTACAATCCGAACGTGGACTGCTTCGGCCGCGACAAGTTTGCGGATTACAGGGATGATATGGGCGGGGTGGGCTCGTTTATGCGGATGAATCGCACGCTGTATGTCGGCAGGATCCACGTCACGGATGATATCGAGGAGGTTGTCGCGCGGCATTTTCAGGAGTGGGGGCAGATTGACCGGAGTGAGTCGTCTTGTTGTTGTCTTTGCATAATATCTACCCCTACACACCCCTTCTTCTCATCAAACCCCCCGCTGCGCAAAATTCACTAACAAACTACCAAAAAAACAGTCCGCGTCCTCACCGCCCGCGGCGTCGGCTTCGTAACCTACACCAACGAGGCCAACGGCCAGTTCGCAAAGGAGGCCATGGCCCACCAATCCCTCGACCACAACGAGATCCTCAACGTCCGCTGGGCCACGCTCGATCCCAACCCCGCCGCCCAGAAGCGCGAGGCCCACCGCATCGAGGAGCAGGCTGCCGAGGCGATTCGCCGTGCGCTGCCGGCGGAGTTTGTGGCGGAGTTGGAGGGCCGCGATGTGGGCGAGGTGAAGAGGCGGAGGCTGGAGGAGAGGAGTGGGGGGGTGAAGAGGATTGAGGGGGTGGGGTTGGGGATGGGGATGGAGGTGGATTTGGAGGGTGGGCAGCGGAGGGAGTTGGAGATGGAGGTGGAGGTGGAGCAGGAGGTTGAGAGGCCGCAGTTGATGCTCGAGCAGGCGCCGAATGGGAATGGTAACGGTGGTGCCGGAGCAGGCATAATATCAAGCAGCACCCTGGCGGCGCTAAAGGGGTACCAGATCGGCTCAGGCAGGAAGAGCGCTACTGCTGCTGCGACGGCATCGTCGACAGGTGGTCCGCTGGTAGCGTACGGCAGCGATTCAGACGATTAAAACTCACTCAATGCCTGGATAGGAAGAGAGGAGCAGGAGAAGGAGGTAGAGGAGGATGTTCTTGTAATAATATATACCCACAATGGCATGGCATGGCATGGCATGGCGTCCACCACCACCCAGCCAAACCAATCAACGAAACCAGTCAGTCAGTCAGTCAGTCAGCCAGTCAGTCCGTCAGTCAGTCTACCGCCTCGACGTCCCGCCAAACCCCGTACTCTGATATCTCGTCGATGAATGCGCACTTCCACTTCCACTGCCACTACTCCCACTCCCACTTCCATATCCACTCCCACTCCCACTCCCACTTCCACTTCCATATCCACCACTTCCATATCCGTTATTATAACTACTCCCCTCTCCGTTATCATTCCACGGACTATTCCCACTCCCGCCCCGCCGACTACTGCTACTCCCCCTCGCGTTACCAACCGCGTACCCCGCCGCCGCACCACCCAGAGCCCCGGTCCAGAACCCCGGTTTCCAGCCGCTGTTACTATTACTGCCGCCGTTGTTTCCATTCTTCGCATTCCAGCGAGGCGGTTGAGGAGGGGAGGATGTATACGGCGGCGGCGGGGGATCGTCGTTATCATCTCCATCTCCGCCACCACCACCACCGTAGCCATTATAGTCCGGTAGAGGCGCACCACCAAGCCGCTGTCCCTCCCCCCAATTCACGCAAGCGCTATACACCATCCAAACCAGCACCCCAACAAACAAAACCCAGAACAAGACCACAAACGCACCTCCCCCTCCTTCTCCTCCCTGCCCAGCCCTATCCTCACCACCACCCTTTCCATCCTTCCCACCACCATTCCCATACCTCTCCTCCCCCTTCTCCGTAAGCAAAAGCCGATACCCAACCGCACAGCTCCCCCTCAACACATTCTCATCCTCCGGCCCCTCGAATCCCTCACACGTCACCTCGGTACTACCCAGTTTGAACTCTGGCGGGAGTGAGGCGGTGCAGGTCCATTGGATGTCTGTGGCGTCGTCGTATGCGGTGCCGGAGTTTGTGCAGCGGAGGGTGTCGATGGTGTAGAGGTGCTGGGCGCTGCCGCCGGTGCAGGTGAGTTGGGGGATGGGTGGGAGGCGGCGGTGGGTGGTGAGGCGGTCGGCGTGGAGGGTGAGGGTTTTGATTTTGGAGAGGGGGGTTGAGGGGGGGTTTGGGGTGGTGTGGGCGGTTTGGGGGAGGAGGGCGAGGAGGAGAGGGGTGAGGGGGTGCATTCTTGGGGGTGGTTGGTTGTGGTGGTGATGGTTCGAGGTGGAGGTGTAGTAGGAGTTCGAAGTGTAGTAGTAGTTCGCGTTGAAGTGTAGTCGTAGCTCAAGTATAGTCGTAGTCGAGGTTGAGGTTCAGGTGTAGATCGTAGTTCGAGCTCAAGGTATAGTCGTAGTCGTAGTCGACGTCAAGTATAGCCGTAGCTCAAGGTGTAGTAGTCGTAGTCGTAGTCGTAGTCGTAGGTCGTAGCCCGAGAAGAGGTATAGTCGTAGCTCAAGATATAGCCGTAACTCAAGGTGTCGTTCGATCTCAAGCTATAGTCGTAGCACCTACTTCAAGCCCAAGCCCAAGCACGAAACAAACCGCAAACAAGAGCCACAAGACGTCTCAAAGACTCAAACCAAAGAAGCGCCAAAAGACACAGTGACCCTCCTCTCCAGTCAACGCGAGAGATGAGAGTGGGAGCAGCGACACAGGGAAATACTGTGTATGTATGAAAGTTGGACCAGGGAAAGAGAAGTGTGAATGGCAGCAGACTCCAGGCTCCAGGCTTAAAGAAGATGCACAGCACAACGTACGTCATTTCCAAGGCTGTGGCGCAGATACTGCCTTGGGGCATGCCATGTGGCGTCGTAGCTGTGGCCTTATCTTATTGCCTTGGAGCCTTATTGCCTTGTTGCCCTGTTGCCATGTAGTCTTGCTGCCTTGTAGCCTTGTAGTCTTGTAGCCTTGTAGCCTCAGGCAGATACTCCATCACGAATAGTGGTCCCACGATGAGAGTGCATCTCCAGTATATCTGCTCGATCGATGACCGTGGCAGATGGTAAACATGGTTCGGTCATCCACATCCGCATCCACATCCACATCCACATCCACATCCACATCCACATCCACATCCACATCCACATCCACATCCACATCCACATCCACATCCACGTCCACGTGCACAACATACCCACGACGCACCGCACCCACGACTACAACACCAGCAGTCCACAATACATACATACAAACTACTCAGACGAATCACACTATCATCATCACCATCATCATCATCATACTCATAGAATAATTCTTCATCATCGTTCTCATCTCTCAAACTATCCTCTGCGCACAAAGCTCATCATTATACAGTACATAACGATCTCTGCCTTCCCGGCTTCCCCCCCCCCCCAGAGTATCCCTCCTCCGGGGCTTCATGGAAGGGCGTAATTCCCCGGTGGGTATGCTATATTTGCTTGCCCCTGCATCCTCATCACCATCCTCACCATCATCCTCACCATCGTCGTCAAAGGAGAATTATCCCGTTTCATAGCCTGCGTCTACTCCGTGCATGCAGTCCGTCGTGCCTCAGGTGCTTAAATCGCTTTCATTTTCACTTTCACATTTCATTCTCAAGCCATGATTTTACCAAGTGGGCAGTACAACTTGCTCTCAAGCAAAATTGTTGAGAGCCTTCGCTCAATGACTCCTTTCACAGCCGACAGCCAGGAATGCAAGACAATGACATTCTGCCTCCAGACGCACCCAGGGTCTAGAGGTCTAGAGCCTGCTCGTCCGCCGGAGACTTGTCGTCGATTGCCGGGATAATTTGGTTGGGGGGGTATATATGCATATATATGTCAAGACTGAAAAAAAAAGGGAAACGGAATGGCGCCTTTTTTCCGTTGGGGGTTTGGTTTGGGTTAGATTAGGTTAGGTTGGCCTCATGGATGGATGGATGGATGGGGTCGTCGTCGTTGTCGTCGGGTGTTTAATTCTAATACTTGTTTTGTGTGTTTTGATTCGTCAAGTCATCATGGGGGATCAAATCCGGTGCATTGGCAGCATGCATGCACAACGTGTGTGTATGTGTGTGTGTGTGTGCGGCGCCTCGGAGGATTTTCCCTTGCACTTATCCAGAAACACTAGATCGCTCTTGGCGACGCTCATAGGCGACGGCGCTATTGTCGTAGCCGCAGTACTTTTCAAAGTCGGGAAAGCTGATGTAGCCGTCTGCAAAAGACAATGTCAGTCACCCAACGACAACAACAGCTCAAGATATATAGGAGAGAGACAAAGTGGGTGCAAGTACCTTGACGCGGGTGCGAAGAATACGATCGCTGGAGCTGGGCATGTTGCTGGTGAAGTTGCTGCCACTGGTCGGCCGAGTAGGCACGAGTAACTACCGGTTGACGCTCTCCGGCGGCCGTGGAGGCTACCGGACTGCTGGGCGGTGACGGCCGGGGGCGGTAGGTAGGGTGTTGAGCAACCTTTGCGAGAAGGGCCTCTGCCCTCGTGGGACTGCCGAGCTCGTGTCTCGTCGCAGAGGGCGTGTGGGCGCTGACTGATGGCGGTGTGATGGTCGAGGGAGTGAGCGGTGTGCGGCGAGAGCTAGACTTGATGGCGTGGGAGGGTTGAGGAGGAGGCATGGCGATGCGAAAGTTGGCGGCCATGGTTCAGATATCACGTCCTGGGTGAGAGGATGGTGGATGATGAGGATGATATAAAGGTCAGAGACAGTGCTGGAACAGAGTATGGTGGTAGTCCGAGAGAGAGAGAGAAAGACCTTTAAATGGCGGTTGATGACGGAGAATTTGGCGAATTGTTGACGCAGGGATCCAAGTTTCCAGGTGAGAGACAGAGAGAGGCAGCAGACGCAGGTTCGTAGATGCAGCGGAGAAAAGGGAAGCAGTATTAGTGACACGGGAAGGTAGAGGGCGGCAGGCCAGGTATATGAAACTTGGGACAGTCGGATTGCGGAGAAGAAGAAACAAAGTGATTGATGGAGTGATGATTAGTGTAGTGGTCAGAGGAGGAGGAGGAGGAGGAGTGGAAAGTAGAGTAATTAGCGGTCGAGTCGGAGGGGGGCTTTGTTGTCAACAGCTCATACGCAGGCCAGCAAACTCGCTTCTGCGAGGTGAGGTGTTTCTAGAGGGAGGTCGGACAGGAGTGGTAGAAGAAGAAGCAGGACTAATTAGGGCGGCTTACAGGGCGGGGTTGACAGGAAATGCAGTGTTCAATTGGAATGCTGCAAGTCTGGCGTCAGCGGCATATTATAGTGTTGGCAGCCTTGTAGCAAGAGGCGTGGGTGGACGATGATGATGATGAGGAGGAGGAGGAGGAGGATGCCGATGATGATGCTGATGATGCTGATGAGGATGCTAATGATGATGGGAGCAGAGAGACGCCTCTTTTGGTCGCGGGCGAAAGTATAAAGTATAAACGGCTACTAATTACCTACTAGATACTATTACCTACTGCCTACTACCTACTATACACTATTACAGTTACAGTGGAATGACTACTACTACCTACCCATCGAGCCAACAGGCCAGTCAGTCAGCCCTTTACCGCCCTTGATTAATGGATTAGGTTGGTTTGGGGGGCGGGGGTAAAGGCAGAATTGTTCGGTTCGCGGCGTCACGTTCCGCAAAGCTTCTTTAGGCGCGGCGGCGTAGTTGAGAGAGCAGTACTCGTTCTGGACTGTTTGTGGTGCCTGGAAGTTTGTGATGTTGGAAGTGTCTTGACTCGTGCGGTCCACAGCCTAATTACTAGCTGGGATGAGGGGAGTTGTCAGAAGGGAGTAATAGTAGTAGGTGGACACTGGGGGCACGAGGTGGGCCAAAGTCGATGTGCAAGTCATCAGTCGGGACGGGAATGGAGATCAGGATTGGTGATGGACGATTAGACAAATGCCACGACCGAACTGAAATCCAGTATCGATCATCACCACAACACTCACCCTGTTGTTTAATTAATTACTTGCAGTAGCAGCAGCAGCAGCAGCACAAATCGGTGGTTCATTGGGGGGGGGGCAGATGTGATGATGATGGACGGGGAATGGCTGGCTTGGAGCGAATGGATCGTCGCCCGATAGCTAACAGGCATCAGGCATCAGCATCAGGCAGGTAGATTACGGTAACACGCCCGGTATTCCATCCATATAACGCCTAATTACCTGACTAATGCCGTATCCCTAAATGCAGCAGTCTGCCACACGCCGCAGCACAGCTCGTTTTATTCGATAAGTAATTAAACATCCTTGGTAAGGTTAAGTTTGGCCTGAGGACCTGACTCACCCACTCACTCACTCACTCATGAACGCCGGCGGCACACCTTTATCCCCAAAACCTTGAACCTTCACTCAACAACCCCAACATCTGCATCCTCATCCTCCTCATCATTCAGGCCGTCGATAACAACTTTGCCTTTTCTTTTCCCCCCCTTGCCGCGCAATACCGGCCATCCAGTCAGGACCCCTGCCTACCCGACCCCGTCTGACAAAGCGCTCTCTTCACACACATAATGTACACGTACGTATCCATACGCCTCTAATAGTTAGTCCAGGCAGGTAGTCAGTCAGTCGGTCCGCCAGCTGTTGAGTGTCGGGTCACACGAGCTTGCTGCCTTGCTCTTGCCTCTTCGCAGACAAAATGGCCATTGTTGCATTCACAGTGATTGCCCCATATAGTATATTATGATTAGTGTGCGGGTTGGGCCAACATACTACACACACACATACACACACACACATACACACATACATACACACATACATACACACATACATACACACTATACAGTATACGGTATGTGTACACTAGCCGCGTCACCTGAGAGTTGCCTGCTGCTTGCTGCTGTTATTCTTTGTACTATGCCATGCCATGCCATGCCATGCATATACTCCTCTCCAATCACGCCCTCACCACTCACCACTGCTGCTGCTGCACCGACTGGTCCGTCATGCGAGACCGGAGTCTGACAAGGACAAGAGCCGCTTTCTGCCTCGCATACTAATTACCCAGTACCCCAGTGCCGCATTGCCATAGTATACCCGCTGGCGAGGCAATTCATCCACCCATCCGTCCATCCATCATCCGTCCATCCATGTATCACCACTGCAACATCCTGCCACCCTAGTTACACGTCCATTGCACACACACACTCAACTCAGTGCTACACATCTGTCAGCCTCGTCATTGTACGCTCATGTCGCCGCCCAAGCTCTGCCGGCCTGCCAAATACTTACATCCACATCCTCCCAGCCACGGCCCTTGACCTTTGAGAGCTCCTCCATGCTCATCACCTTGCCTGTCGTGACTAAAACACAGCTCGTCAACACCACTGCCACCTTCAATAAACTCAAGTTGCGTAGTTAGAACTCACAGTAGCCCGCGTGGATCTTGGCGTCAATCTCCACTCGACTGTCTTCCGGAATCATCTCGTCCGGAATAGGCACTCGCTCGTGAATCGGAATCCCCTGCTCGACGATCGCGTCATGCTTCATGCTACAAACGGCTACGTCAGTTGTTCGTTCTCTGTATCACCACTCTGCCCGCCATCCCCCGCGTCATACGTACTTTGACATACTCAGCATACGGTCAATCTTTGTGATGCCGAGCCAGTGTAGGATCTGTGTGACCGTCAGTCCCCCCCAACCCGCTGCCATCCGCCATTTTGTTGCTTACATCGGGCATGAGCGCTTGGAAGCGCATGTCCTTTACGCCGGCAATGTTCTCTGTCCTCTGGAAGTATTCCGATGCCTTGTCTGTCCCACGCTTGCGCGCGTTGTACACCAGGTATTTCGTCACCTCGCCCAGCGCTCTTCCTTCCTTTCTAAAGTATATCACTACCCCGCTGCCGCCCTTCTGTGCCTCCTTGACTGCTTCCTCCACGCCGAAGATCAGGTATGGCCGACAGGTGCAGATGTCGGACCCAAAGACGTCGCTACCATTACATTCGTCGTGAACGCGCAGTGCGAGTCTGACGCTTGCGTCTGCCATCTTGGCCGGATCGCCAAAGCAGTACACCGTCAAGCCTCCAATCGGTGGCAGGAAGAGCTTGATGTCGCTACGCGTGATGAGCTCGGGATAGGAGCCTCCAGTCTCTTCAAAAAGATGTCGTCGCAGCGTGCCCTCGTCTACCTCACAGTCAGCACTTCCGACCTCCGTCACAACCACAAGACAATCTATTACCTATGCCAAACCTCTCTGCCACGCCGGGAAGATACCATACTGGTTCCACGGCAAACTTGGTGACATTGAGCTCCCCAGTCTCGTTCAGACAGATCTTGCCGTCGGGCACAAGCCGTCCTGCTTTGACGCTATGCTCCAACTCGGGCAGCTTCATGTGTGCTTTCGTGACTGCAATCGTCGGACGGATCTCGACGCCATCGTTGTTGATGGCATCTTTGTAGAGCCACGGCGCGAGGTGACCGAGTGGGTCCATCGACACAATCTTCTTCGGGTCGCTCCATTGCGGGAACGGCCCAATATCTGCGGCTGGCTCGGTATTCGTAAAGTCCGGCTTGTGGTCGACATCGAGATTCTTGCTGGCAACGGCGAGGGCATGGTAGATGGAGTAAGACCCACCGTGTGCACCAATCGCTTTGCTTTGAGGTTAGCAATGTACATGACACTAACCGGGAACGGACACTTACCATTGCGACGCTTGATAGTGTTCTGGTGCCTTGAAACGACTACAGGTCCTCTGACGTTTGGGTCTTTGTGACCCCAGTTCATTGGGAAGGGGTCAACGCCCGACTGTCCAGGGTGAGTGGTCAAGATGATCTTGGACGAGAAGCTTGTTCGTCGAAGGCTGTCAGTATCTGGCACTGCTGGCGAGGCTTCATTGCGATCTGCAGCAGCCGTTGAGGCTGGGCCCTTGGAGGCATCTCCCTTCTGGTCCGCCGCCACGGCAGCAGACGCACCATTGCTTGGTTTGGCAGCGGGCAGAGCGGAGTCATGGACTTGCTTGACGCCCGCGAGTATGTTCACACGACCATTTATAGCATCTATGGAACTTGCCAGATTCGCATTGTCTTGTTGCAATGTCTTCAGGCTGGTCAGGACTTCAGCGAGCAGGCCTGCTACGTCTTGGGATGCTGCTGGTGCTGGTGGTGGGGGTGGATTGGGAGCTGTCATGGCGAACAACGAATGAACGATGATGATGATGATGAAAGCAATTTGGAGGTGCGATGGATGGAAACGGGGAGGCTGGATAGTGCAGAAAGGAGAGCAGCAGGTAGGTATGGTAACGCAGTAGTTGTCTGCGTCTTTTCGGGAGATACACAACAGCCCTGTGTGTATCACTTTTGGGGGTGGGGATAGGCTCTCGACGTAATCAACTGGCTTAGTCCCTCTGCAAAACAAAGCGTCCGTTTCTCGATGGAATTACTTTCTGTGTGTCTGTGTGTGTGTAGAGTTTAAGATGGGAGGACCTCGAGCTACCCCTAACCTGTCAGACTTTGATTGAGGCTGCCAAGTGAATCTCTCTGAAGAAGAAGAAGAAGAAGAAGAAGAAGAGAAGAAAAGAAGGAGAAGAAGAAGGAGAAAGGAACAAGAAACAAGACCGAGGAGCCGCATTGCCCTTTATCTGAAATGGGATCCGGATGGGTATGCCACCTCAGCTGGTCAAAGCGCACCACCACCAACTGCAGGCCGCCCCTCGTGATTGCCCCCGGGTCGGGCGATTGCGCCTGAGTCTTGTTCACCGTCATTCACTGTCTGCCAGCCAGCCAGCCAGCCGTCGTTTGCCCCAGACATGCCGTCGGAGGATTGGGGGTGGTTTGATATTGGGGAAGGCGGCGGTAGGCAAGCTTGGAGATGGATGTATTCGACTGCAATCAACACAGTCATGTCTAGTATCTAAATCATCATATTTAAACACACGCTGTAAACATTGCTGTTTGTTGTCCGTCTACAGCGGTAACCTCCGACTCCGACGATAAGCACGATAACGATCCATAGGCCCCCCAGTCCCAGAGGAGAAGCACGAAGCGTGCTACATACTACGCGTAGAGCTCCTCATCCATCGCCTCAATCCATCTCTATCCACATCCATACACATCACCACTAACCAACCAACCGCACCACCAAACACCCTCCCATCTCCATCCCACAATGGTACGTTTCCCCCCCCTTTCCAAAACACACACTGCTACAAATCACAAACACTCACTCACTCACCCACCACCCCACAGGGCAAACGCAAAAAGTCCTCCCGCGGCCCCGTCGGGCCCAAAAAGGTACGCGCCTCTGCCCACCACCCCAAACAAATCCACCATCCTAGACTCGCGCGACGCCGACGACGACGACGACGACGACGACGAGAAGAACAAAACAAAGCTAAGAAACAAGGACCAACACAGCGCGAAGCCCTCGCCACAACATTCCAATGCCTCTTCTGCAACCACGAAAAGTCGGTGACGGTGAAGCTGGAGCGCAAGCTGGGCGTCGGCCAGCTGCTGTGCAAGGTGTGCGGGCAGACGTTTCAGACGAATATTAATTGTTAGTCGATGTCTATCTATCTATCTGTCGGGTTGAGTTCAGTTCAATTCGGTTCAGTTCAATTCGGTTCAGTTCAGTTCAGTTCAATTCGGTTCAGAGTTCAGTTTGTTTTCTGGCCTTTGCCCAGCCTGTCGCCTTTTTCTTTCGTATACGGATACTAACGTTTTACTGCGCTTCCTTGCCAGATCTGTCTGCCGCCGTCGATGTGTATGCCGACTGGGTGGACGCGTGCGACGCCGTGGCAAAGGAGAATGCGGATGCGACGAGCAAGGATGGGCCTTTGGCGCTGGGTCGGCAGGGTGGGTTGCTGTCGCGACAGGGTGGTGGTGGTGGTGGTGGTGGTGGTGCTGCTGCTGCTGCCGGTGGTGGTGGAGCGACGGCTCGGGATGATGGGGATGGGTTTATAGTGGATGATGAGATGGATGCTGAGGGGGACTTTGGGGATGAGGAGTGAGGAAGAGGCATATCAGGGGACTTGCGCAAAATGTATGAACCCAGTTTGGGGGTGTTTGTTGTGGGTTTGTCGTCGGGCTAGAATGGCGTTTGTGAAGATGGTTCATGGATGGGCTTATGGTATTGGGCAAAAATGAAACAATCGTTGATGTGGAGAGGAGGAGGAGGGGCGGGTATGGTATGGTATGGTATTGTATTGTATGGTATCATTTGGCACGATACGATACGCCATCTCCCGTCACATTGTGTAGAACCTATCGCCAAAGTCACCCAGGCCTGGCACGATGTAGCTACGGTCGTGTCAGTTGGAGTTGGCGCAGAACATTTGGGAGAGGGTGGGGCAGATGTATAGTAACAAAGACTCACTTCTTCTCGTTCAACCCCTCATCTACAAAGGCAGTCACGACGCGCAGCTTCGGAAACTGCTGGGCAAAGTTCCTGGCGCCCTCGGGACTGGCTATCAGGTTCAGGAACAGTATGCGTTCCTCGGGCACGCCTCTCGACTTGAGCACATCCACCGCCATCAACGCGGATCCACCTGCAGAGAGAGAGAGAGTAGTCAGTCCCACTCAGCTCCTACAAGCATCTTCACACACACATATACATCCACAGCACTAACCTGTAGCCAGCATCGGATCAAGCAAGAGCACCCATCGATCCGCAATATCCTCCGGCAGCTTGTCGTAGAACAGCTTCGGCTTGGCCGTCTCCTCGTCGCGCTGGATCAGGATCTTGCCGATGCGCACCGACCGGCAGCAGTCGCGCAGCCCTTGCTCCATGGACTCGCCCGCCCGCATGATGGAGACGCCGCAGATCTTGCCCTCGAACTTGACGCCCGAGTAGGTCCGGCCGACGGGCGTGGTGATGGTGTGCTCGATGACGGGGAGGTGGTTGAGGCCTTCCTCGACGAGGAGCCGGATGATGCGGTTGGAGTAGAAGATGAAGTCGGCGCGCCCGGTGTCTTTGTCGCGGATCATGCTGGAGCTGCTGTCAGAGAGAGGGGGAGGACTGGCAGAGCGTGTAGCTTCGGGAGGGACTTACGTCAGGAGCGCGATCAATTGGGGCGTCTGGGGCAGGATATGGACGTTTTCGTGCGGGATCTCTGTCGAGACGGTGGCGGTGGGCTTCATGGTTGCGGGACGGTATTCAGGTCCGACGCATTGCGAGGGGGGTTTCTGGGATGCTTCGTTCGACGACATGGTGGGGGTTTTGGGACTGTTTTGTAATTCAGATGAGAGGGGCTTGTCACGGCAGCAAAGAAGAGTGGTGAATGAACGTTCGGGAGAGCGCCACGTGGGAGACGATTCAGAAGACGGGTGAGGGCAACACTGTGTTGATATATACACAATAGTATCGTGAACGGAGCTCGCCGTGGTGGTGGAAGGTCTCTGTATGGAAGCTCGCACGCGACAGAGCGCTGTGCGGCGCAAGCATCCACAATGTGAGACCAATGAGAGTGGATGAATTGTGTGGAAGTCGGTACCTTATTTGGCAGGCGGTGAATGTCTCCAGATGAAGTTGAGCGGCAGAATCGATTAGACCAATAGGACACCGACGTCACTGCAGGGACCAGCAGACCCTTCTCCTGTCGTCACTAACTACCTCTATTATTGCCTGTGCCACAAACTCACAAGCCACACTTGCTCGGCTTGTTTTCAATATACTGATCCGTCCGTCATTGTCGCATTGACTTTCTTTAGCAACTCAAACTTCACTTCACTTCCTCTCTTCATATAACTACCCCGAATCCTGCACACTACTATCACCCGGACACACTCTCTCCCACTTGACATATCTGCAAACAATTCTCACCCTCTCAACGCCCTTCCAGCATAATCTGCGCTTTCTCCACCCCCCCCGCCTCAGTCCGCACACCGCATCCCGACGCGCCACGTCCACGTCCACAAACCGACTCAACAGCAGAAGAACAAATGTCGCCGACAGACAATCCCGGGACAATCACACTATAAAGAGTCTCCCTGAACTCATATGGCATATTCCGTCATGCCTACTACCGGGGGCTTGCCACAACCACGCCGAAAGGTCGTCACCTACGGCCGAGCGAAGCGCGCACCTTTCAACCCTCTCGGATTCGAGTCTCCGTCGCCTCAGAAGTTCAGACCACGGGGCTCGGCGACTGAGCGTGCTCGCTCGCCTTCTCCTGCTCGTTCGAGTCATGTTGGCCACAATGGGGCATCTACGCAGGCCGCACCCGAGGACGATGTCTTTGACGCACCACTCGCCGATGACGAGGGAGGACAACCGGCTTCAAAGGCTGTGCGCATGACGACGGTGACATCGCCGCGGCCACAGAAGAAGATTTCCCTGCCGGAACCTGCCGTCGTTGTTGTGTCGCGGCCAAAGCCTCAACAACATGCCACCCAGCAAGCCCGCCCTCCTCCACCCGATGTTTTCGATGTCCCTGGCTCGGACGATGAAGAGCGTGGAGTCGTTCCCAGGTCAAAGGTAGCGAAGATTGACAAGTCAAGAGACGAGGTGGTGTCGCGGCCCAAGATCGCGGCCTCCAAGCCCATTGCATCAGCCAAGGTATCAGGGGCAAATGGCAGAAAAGCAAACGCGCCGATGGATTCGAGCGAAACACATACAAAGGAAGGAGGACATCAGACTGTACCGTCCAAGCCACGCTCTCAGCTCAACACAGCGGTCGTTGAGATACCCTCCAGGGTCACCGAGGGAGAGAGCAAGAAGCGGAATGTGGATGCGCTGTCTGTATCAGGGCCTGGCAGAGTCAAGCAAAACCCGGACGCGCAGAAGGCGGATGGTAGCGTGTATGCTCGTTCCATCTCAACCGTTCAACCAAAGTCATCACATGAGAAAGGGTCTACGATGGACCGGTCCTCCACGCGGATGCAGCAGGAATCTGCAACCACCAGTGAAAGCCGTGCGTTGTCAACGAAACTAGGTCGCGCAAACGCAAAGGAATCGACGGCGCACAAGCCATCACAAAAGACGAAGAGTCTTGCATCAACAATTTCAAAATCGACTTCGGCAGTCCCGGACGCATCGGTCTTTGATGTGCCAACGACAGATACGGAGGATGAGACGGCCAAGCAGGACTCGGATGCTAAATACACTACGACACCAAAGGTGAAGAAAACAATACCGAGGGCTCGTTCACAGCAACCGGAAAAAGGTGCCCAGGAGTCTCGCAACAAAAGGCGAAAACCATCTCCCAACGACGAACAGGAGACTTCAAGACGGCAACAAGTTCAGCAATCGCAATCAAACGGCGTTGTGGCAGAATCACACTCTCAGAAGAATTCGCGCATTGCACAGCATCCCCGTAGGGCTGGTTTGACTGGTGCTGCACGCAGGAAACCGCCTGTTAAGGCTTCATCATCACCAGCTAAACTTCAGATACCGGTTGCACCGAATCCGGGCTTGACCAACATGCACGAACCCGAGGCATCTGGGCCATACGATGTTGAATTCGAGACCGAAATCAATCCGTACGCGGCTGCATATCAGGACAGCGGGTCGCCTATGCATCTTGACGGCGCTGGATCAGCCACGCCAAAACAGAAAAGGTTGTGGAGTAACCTCCTCGGCGACAACGTGGCGACACCCAGTCCAAGTCAGCTGAAGTTGCAAAAGCTTCAGCTAACCGAACGGCCCGAGAAGAGGAAATCGCCAGAAACCTTGAGTGGCGCGACCAATCTCGACACTCGGCAAGGTAAACGGCGGCTCATAGACCGCCTCATCCAGTCCGAAGAGGAAGCAAGCGAGGACTCCAGTAGCGGTGACGAAAGCTTTCACTCCGTCCCAACAGAACCGATATCGTCTCAGTACGACTCGAGCCAAATCAGTGATCCGCCCGCTTTGATGCGACAAACGTCTTCCTTCAGAACAAAGCGCAGCGGGCCTACGGGAGCCAGGATAACGTACGCTAAACAGCGATCGCATCTGGAAGAGTCGATGGTCGAGGATGGCGACATATTAGGCGCCATCACTATGGGCAGTCCTACTGACATGAAGCCCTCCGCCAAATCTTGGTCTCAGCCTCTCATATCTCGCTCTGGAGACACCTCCCACTTCGACATGGATGACGACGACCTCAGCGATTCCGGGGCTGGGATGAAGAGTATCCATGAGCTTCGTATCGCGGGCGCCAACAGGCAGTTCAGCAACGAAGTCGACGCTCTATTCGAGGATCTAGACCAGCCAAAGAAAGCATCGCTATCGAGTCGTAGAAGTGCCCTCATCAATCTGGGAGCTAAGCTGACTGACAAGAGGTTTGTCTCGAAGCTGCTCGACAAGGGCTTGAGCAGACGGATCTTCAATGCTCACGTGGCCGATTATAGCCAGGATCCAATCCTCGGATTCGCCTTTTCGGCCTGCGTGGCCTTTATCCTGACTGCAGACAAATCCACCGCTGTCTTGGCGGATATTCGCGAGTCTGGCACACTCGAATGCCTCGCGAGCCTCCTTGATCGAACGGACGATATCGCTCACCTGGTAAAGGCCCGCCGCACGAACATGTCTCGCATCGCGCAGAAGGCTGTGATGGATCTCCACGAGATTGTCAGATCCTCCACACACTTATGGGCCGTGGCGTCATCCACGTCGATTTCTCCCCGACTCCTGGCTCTGCGCGGGCTGGAGCTTTCCACGCGGTCACTACGCAAAGCCGGCGACCGCGACGAGCTATTAACACAAGACCACCTAGCAAAGGTACTAGCCATCGCCGAGACATCCTCATCCGGCTCAGCAACAGGCTCAGTATCCCCCCTCGACCAACGCTGCGTATACTACTCCCTCTCAGTCGCCCTCGACACCACCCTCGGCGACACCGCCTCCGAAGTCTGGAGCACGGCAAACCAGCACCGCTTCCGCGACATCGCCGCCTCCTTCCTCGACACCCCACCCCGCTTCGGCCCCAAAGTCGAGCAACTCGCCACAAAGCTCTGCCTCAACCTCACAAACAACAACGCCCACACCTCCGCCCTCTTCGCCTCCCCCGTCATCATCCAATCCTTCCTCTGCTCCATCGACTCCCGCTTCAACCTCCTCTCCAGCCCGCTCTCCCCCGCCGACCGCTCCATCGCAATCGACCACCTCGTCCTCGGCCTCGGCGCCATGATCAACCTCGCCGAATTCAGCGACGCCGCTCGCCTCGCTGTCCTCGCCCCCGGCGACGTCCTGCTCAACGCCCTGCTCCGCATTCATCTCGAGGGCGCCGAAAAGGTTGCCGAGGCAGACTCGCTCGAGGAATCGAATGCGAATGTCGCGTTTGGGTATTTGTCTGTCTTGCTGGCGAATCTGTGCTTGAATGAGACGGTGCGGGGGAAGGTGAGGGGGAAGATGCCGCAGGGTGGGTTGGAGGGGTTGGTGGGTGCGTTGGCGCAGTTTGTGGGGTTGCAGGTTATGGCTTGTCGGTTGGAGGGTGGGGGTGCTGGTGCGGGTGGTGGTGAGGACGAGGGGAGGGAGGTGTGGGCGAGGTATACGGATCGGTTGGTGGGGGTTTTTGAGAGGTTGAAGGCGTTTGA